>NW_008611543.1:104992-141617 GCF_000691845.1 Merops nubicus | reverse complement strand
TAGAATAATACAATTCTATAATATATTATAGAATAACACAATTATATAATATATAATATATTATAATATCACCTATCTGACATCACAGCAGACCATATCTCCTATGTCGTATCTTTATGTAAGATAACGTCTCACTTGGCTTTACCCATCAGACTTCTGATTTCAGAGGCTGACAATCTGGTGTTTATACCTCATTGCCAAAATAAAGGTTAATCAACCACTACCTCCTCCAACAGACACCAGCTTGTACAGGTAAGCTCTCATGGTACACTGCAAGCCTACCAACATCTTGGTCCAGGCCAAATCTGTTCACAAAAACCCATGGGTTCATTGTGATCTAAAGCTTCTGCATGAGCTACTGACTCAGAATAGTGACTTAGACCTGCAAAACAACTGGACAACAGGCAGCTAGATCCATGTGACTCAGATACAAGAGCATATTTCTTTGATGGTATAATGCTACATGCATCAGCAAGCAAAGGAACCACACAATTCAGCTCTACGTCACAGAGAAGGTTTTCCCTCCCCTCACATACAGTACACGTTTATCATTAAAATTGTCCCCTCAACATTTCTGTCACTAAAAGAGCATTACTGGAAAATTGTCACTAATTCTTTTTTCATCCTCCAGAAGAAATGCTTCCCCACTATTTTATTTAAAATGCTCGCATCACGTTGAAGCAATTTTCAAAATCACTGACATTTTTATTTCACCAGAAGCAGTCGTTTCTTAGCCTTCACTAAACAAGAATGCAACCCCTGCTGCTTTCTGCAAATAGGCGTTTTCAAAAGTTATTTTGAAAATTATTCAAAAAACTGGATTTTGTCTAGTTTCCAGTGAAGCACGCCATAGAGAAGTTGATTGGAGATGGATCCATTTCGCGTGGTGTGTTTCAGCTTGTTTTAAACACAAAAATCTTTCCTTTACTTTGACTGTCTCATTAATCCTACGAGAATTTCTATCAAGAGCTCCCAAATGTGCTAATGGATTTCAGTTCCATTGACTTGAATGGGAGCAGCACACTTCAACATCCCACAGGAGGCAACTGGCACCACATGAGTGGATTTTCGAAGGACAGTTTCTCAAACTACCTTTGTCCTGAAAGAATTCAATTTAGTTGGCCCTGAAGCCTCATTCATACAATACATGTTTACAACAAAGCTACTTCTCCCATTGTCCACTGCACAACTTTCAAAAGCAGCTATTAAACAGCTGCCTCCTTAGTCCGCAAACTCTTGATTTGCAAAACTGCTCATCACTTTACTGTAATGTCACCAGAGCACTTGACCATTGTCTGTTAGAGAGTCTCTAACTCTATCTAAAGTTATAAGGGTGAGCAAATGAACAAAAAAAGCCAGGTTTCTGACTAAAAATAAGCTGGTTATTGGTTACACAATATAAAAGAGGTTCGAAGAATTCAAGCCAAGTGAGAAGGTTCTGGATTTGAAACAATGACAACAATAATAAAAATCACAGAAACTGAATTGACTAAATCAATTTTCTTGTAAAAGTGTCACAATTACAGATGGTAACAATCTGGAAATAGCTGCAAAGGGAAAATAATTACAAAGGGATGAAAATGTACTAATACTCAGTTGTACTGGATGTGTGGGAAAGTAGATTCTGATATATTCCGTCTGTCCTTAATTCATCATCTGACTGTACTAAGCACCCACTTTTACAAACAAAAACATTGCCTCAGTTGTTGAAATCCTTTATTTAGTAATCTGTGTAGGCTGAAATGTTGAAATGGGTTTCTAAATTCCTGGCTTCTGAATCTGTCTTCAAAGTTGTCTTTGCCTACATTATCGTACAGCTGCAGGCTTTAATCAGAGGTCATTAGATTTACTAATTTCTGTCTAACATCCTAACATCATTCCTTCCAAGGAAATACATACTATTTTAGAACTTGTAAATTCAAAGAAGTGCCATATAATTCCAAATTTTTCCAAAATGTCATACCAAGGATGCAAGGCAAGAGAAAAACCTTGCAGTATTCTACAAACTGGGTGTTAGTATGGCTTCAGAAGCTGGAAAATAGCAGAGATTCAGCCAAACATCCAAAGTCAGCACACCTTAAGCACCCATAACACCTATGCCCTTTTTTAGGCACCCTCAATCAAGTAGTGGTCTGTGAACCTCTGCTCAGCTGCTGCATAAGCTGACCAAGCACCTCGCTGTCAAAAGTTACCTAGGCTGTCAGTATCCCCTGCCTCACATGCTCAAAATTGCCCAGTATGGTCTAGAAATTAAACTCGAGCCATTTGAGAAGTCCAATCCAGCAAGTGTGCTGACAATTCACCCATGCATCCACAGGATCAGGCACCTGACAGAGTGCACCACTACACCTCAGAAGCACATGCCCTTGCCAGGAAGCAGGCAGCAGGGCTTCATGCAGGTACTTGTACAGGCAACATCCAGGTAATTCCACGTAATCCTCTTGGAAAGATACTGTGTTATATTTACTCTCTTGGGTTAGATCTACAATTCCATTCACATTAAAAGCAGCCTTGAAAGAAGTGTGATAGACCAAGTATTTTCGCTCATTTATAAATCACAAATGGCTAGTCTGAGACGTATGTGCTCCTAAGTGCAGGGAGGGCATTTGCAATACCCTCTCTTTTGTAATCTCATCGAGGTACTAGGCTCAGAGAAAGTCCCTGATGTTTAGGACACTTGAGAGCTGCCAGTATCACCAGGACAGGACGAAACAGGCAACACGTGTTGACAGGCTGGCAGGATGCACCACTCAGCAACGAGTAACTGCAGCTGAGAATCAGTGACACAGCTACTCAATGTCCCTTGCTGAGATGGTGCCTTTCAACCTCCAATGAGCCCTGAACAAGGGTGGAAAAAGGTTTCCAGAAATGGAATCCCACTAATGATAATATTGTTGGGGCCATTTGATACCCATTTCTACAAATGACTGCAAAGTGACCAGACCGTAATGCAGGGTAACAGATGCACAAACTGCCTGGACTGATAAAAGCAAACAGTACCACTGTACAGATATGTCTCTCTGCATGAGAAAACAACACACACACACACATTTTATCTTGTTCTTTATTTTTCTCCTCAGTCCATAAGCTGATCTATTTTAGAACCTGGCCCAAACAGACTAAATGCTTTGTGAACCTCACCATAACCAGCTGAGCTTGGTCCTAAAGCTAGGACCCACAGGGGACATATTCCCTACCATTCTCAGTGCCATTTGCAACACCTGACATCACCACAGGAATGATAGAACAAAACTTAGTACAAGATCCAGGCTTGTGGAACACATGCAGCAGAGCTCTTCAAGTGTCATGGTCAAAGAAAAGCAATTCCACCCTCAAGAAGTGGAACAATTTGAGTTTTGTGAAGAGATACACTAAGAGATGAAGTTTTGAGCACACTCACAATGCACTGTATGTTTTCCATCTGCCCAGGCTTTGCTGGACTAAGATAGATGTTTATACATGAAGAAGTTCAGCTTTCTTTCAAAGCAATGTACATTCAGAAGACCTGCTAAACACTAGATGCCTTTATGTCACTGCCAAGCAGCCGTAATGAATGAAGCAATTCTCAATCCCAGCTAAGATCAAAACGTTATTGGTGAAGAAAAAGAAAGGTCCTTCTGTATTAAATAAACTAAAGCTTCTGCGTTGCCAAAGAGTCCTTTGGGGAGTTTGAGTGGAGACTGAGAGTGACATAGTAGGGAACACAATACTCCCACTTCTGCAGAAGCAAAAGAAGAGTGCTTTCCTCCTTTCTGGCCATGAGAAAGCCATGCTGCCCTCAGCTCCCACATTTTCTCAATTGGTGTTATAAAAGGTTCCATCTGCTTCAGTCACGGACTCAGTTATCTCCCAACGCTTGGTCTATGCAGGCACTCACACTATTACTGAAGACTAGTGTTCATCACTGGAACTCTACTGAAGGGCAAAAAGCCTTTCAAAAAAGTGTTTTATTCTCAAAAGAATCCCAATGGACACATACCCCCACCCTCACCATCACTTAAGTTTTCCCTCTGTATTATTTTGAGAAGATGAGATCATTCAAATAGACTCTTATCCTGATAATCTAAATGAACTGCAAAATGGCTTTCTGAATATCAGCAAAACAGGTTACAATTAGAATATTATTTGCAACCATGCAACAACATCAGTAGCATGACGCTTGTCAATTTTCTCTAGTGTTTATGATCAAGTGTATGGACTACTGTACCCAGTACTCCAGACTTCAGTTACATTCAGTTTATTTATAAATGGATTTGTTTTGCTTGCATTAGACAAAAGAATTTTATTGGCAGAGGAAAGCTTTAGCTGCTGCAGTTGTTACTTGGGCAAAACTGTGTGTGGGTTAATGGATCTGCCCACAAAAGCTAAATAACTACAGCCACTTCAAACACAAACTGTGAAGAGTTGTTATATCCCAAGCTGCAGCTGCCAAAGGGTCCTTAGCATCATTTGCCTGAACTATGAAGCATCTTAGCTATGTAAACAGTACTTCTTCAGAAGATTAACACATGGATAACAAGTTCCTGTCATGAGGAGCTCATAAATGGAGGGTTTTTTTTTTTAAAAAAAAGGCATCAGAACAGCAAAACTGCAGCTTAGGTTCCTGCTGCTACTTCACAACTGGCACTGGGCTTCTCAGAACAGTAACCCATCATAACTCTCTTGATATGTTATTTTGTTGATCAAACTGAAATAAACATATATATAAAGAAATAAATGAAAACAACTAAAAATATTTTTCTGAAGTTCAGTGCTTTGTTACTAATAAAAAGGACTTTAAAAAAAGTGTCAGTAATGGAGCTCACAGTTTCACGAGAGATTTAATTGTTAACATGAACATCAATTTTATTCTTTCTTTAGGGAAAAGATAGACTGGACATTTATGTCGGGTCTTGTAATACCTGTGAAACATGCTCTCGATGTGAACAGCAATAACTACACCAGGGTGGTTGCTCTACAAGCAATATCCTGTCTCTTAAGCAAGTGCATTGAGTAAATCCCTTTTCAAGTAACTTTTGTTTGCAAAGTTCCACCTGAAACATTACTCATTTCCAGGTTTAAAGAAACAAATGTAAAACCTTCTATTTTTTTCCATATACTCTTCCCCATTCACCAAGTTCCCAAGAGATATTTGAAACATGAAAGAATGGGTTTATGAACTGGCTACCAATTAAAAAAAAAAAATCAGTGAAAACTAAATATCACATAAGAGCCCACTCTTGGTTAAGCCACACAATGGATGTCTAAAGCTATGGAACAAGATCACTTCTTTTTAAAAATCCCAGTGATACCAGACTGGCAAAGCTAACTCAGCACCTATGGAAAAATATACAGAAACCCAACTCAAATGAAAAAAAATAATCTTCACAGAATCACTATGGTTGGAAAGAGCCTTTGAGATCATGGAATCCAACCATTATCTATCTCTACCAGTCCACTTCTATCCAATATCCCTGAGCACCCCCTCTACACGGCTTTTAAATACATCCAGGGATGGTGATTCAACCACTTCCCTGGGAAGCCTGTTCCAGCCCTTGATAACCCTGTTGGCGTAGTTTTTCCTGATGTCTAACCTAAACCTCCCCTGGCATAACTTAATACCATTTTTCCTCTTGTTCTGTCAGTTGTGACATGTAAGAAGAGGCCACCACCTGCCTCCCTACAACCTCCTTTTAGGTTGTAGAGCACAGTAAGGTCTCCCCTCAGCCTCCTCTTCTTTAGGCTAAACAGCCCCAGTTCTCTCAGCTGCTCCTCATAAGACTTATCCTCAAGATCCTTCACCCGCTTTGATGCCCTTTGCACCCTCTCTAGAACCTCAATGTCCTTCTTGCCCTGTGGTGCCCAAAACTGAACCCAGTACTCAAGCTGTGGCCTCACCAGTGCCTAGTACAGTGGTACAATCACTTCTCCAGTCCTGCTGGAGTCCTAATACAAGCCAGGATGCCATTGGCCTCTTTGGCCACCTAGGCACACTTCTGGCTCATGTTCAGCCAGCTGTCAATCAACACCCCCAGGTCCCTTTCTGCCCAGCAGCTTTACAGCCACTCCTCCCAAGGTCTAGAGCTCTGCATGGGGTTGCTGTAGCCCAAGTGCAGGACTTGGCTCTTGGCCTTGATAAAGCTCATATGACTGACCACAGACCATCAGTCCAACCCATCCAGGTCCCTCTGCAGGGTCTCCCTACCCTCAAGTAGATCAACACACCCACCTAACTTTGTGTCATCTGCACAGTTCCTGAAGATGCTCTCAATCTCCTCATCCAGATCATGAAAACACTACCTGTTAAGTCAGGCTAACCTGCATTCTGCCAAACATCTCTTTCAAGGTGTAGGTGAAAGAGCTTGCTATTTTTTCCCCAGATCAGAACACAAAGAAAGGTTGCACAACAGAACATGAGCCAATCCACAGAACAAAGCCCAACTATGATGTTGCTGCATATACATACTGCATATAAATAATACTGTATGTATATCCTGCATTTAAAAGAAGACTATCAGTAGTTGGCTTCTGCCCTTTCTTCTTCAGAGCAAGCAAAGAGTTTTCTTGACATCTAACCTTTCTTACTCAGAGCTTCTGCATGAAAGAATGGTGAGGTGACCTGTTCAGAAGATCCTTTTTCTTACAGTAACCCATTTCCCCAGGCTAGCTATTGACAAAAGGTTTGTACCAGATGTAATCATGCTTTTAGTACACTTGAAACATCAACTGATGGCAATGCAGAATCCTTGAGCGCATCTCAAAACGTTCATTTAATTTCCAGTGAATTTTACAGAGTTATGACTATTGCTGTACAGAAGGTGGCTAGCTGGCACAGGATCAAGCAACAAACCACCACTTTCAAACACACAGTAAGGTACTGACTTCTGTGAGAGTACAAGCTGCAAACTTCCAGCAGTAACTGCATTTAAAAAGGGGTGCATTTGAAAAATAAGACAATCTCAAAAGTACAGCTGAGCTTAGAACTGAGCTTGTTTTTAAACAAGTACAGAAATACCATTTGCATGTTGGGGAAAAAAAAAATTTAAAAAGAGCTGTGTTTGCTTAGTAGACAAAGTCAATTTAACCAAGCAAATTCTAGGCACAATTCCCTCTCCATAAACAATGTAAATAACATACATCTAAAAGCCATTAGAATATCTATAGACATTGAAATCTCTGGATTACAGATGGTACTAAGTTAACTTTTACTGTCATGCAGCAAGTCATACAGGTACAAACAAGTGCTGGCTATAGAATTATCTTCTGTTTGAGAAGGAAAGTTCAGCTTGAACTTTCATCATCCTCAGGTTCCTTTGTTCTTTTTAAAGATTACTGTCAAGCAATGTTTGCACTCAAGAAAAAAACTTTCCTCATGGTTCCTTAATTACTTACATATTACCTTAGAATAATCTTAAGACATTAGTAATCTTCTTTAAAGCAAAACCCTTTGGGTATAGGAACACAGAGAGATTCAGAGCAAGTTTTTCTTCAGTCATTTGTACCTGTCTTGCTAAGTACAGTACGTCAACCAAGCCCACATCCTGGATTTAAATTTATAATGCTCAGCTCACCAGAGGGATTTACCTTTGCAGGCAGGAATGGGGCCTCTTCAGATGCATCTTAATGCCTGAATCATTTTCAGAAAAACTGATTATGCAAATTAAGATGAACAGCATTAAGAAACATATCTTAGAGTTCTGAGTTGTAGGAGGAAAAGGGTGGTTTGGTACACTTCCCATTCTCTGTAGCTGAGCAATACCAGATACTGTGGGCTTGCCAGCACTGGCCACTCAACACGACAGGGTAGCAGCCCCTGCTATTGGTGTCAGAGCAATTCTATAGTTTCTTCCTCTCTTCTTCCACTTCCCTCCTCCTTACCCATCCCCTCTCCTCTAAAACACACTGTGGAAGGTTAGCAGTTATTGGGATTTGGATTATGTCCATATTCTTACACTTTAATCTTCTGGACGCTAAACACCACTCACAGGAAAACGTGTAACATCCTCAAGAAGCTGTTTACCAAGGACAGCCCCATTGAACCAACATAATTAATTAATATTAATCCAGACAATAACTCAGCAGACAGACAGGAACACAGTGTCAGCACCCAGCAAGATGAAAATGGGCTGCCACTGTGTGTGCAAAGGAGGCAAACACTTTCATATTAAAGGGAATTTAAGGAAATGACAAGAGGAAAGACTGGGGAGTTCAGCTGGAGGTAGATTTGCACACTGTAAGATTTCTGTTTCTGGACAAGCTTTTACCTTTTGGTTATAAAATGAAAAACTATGAAAGAATCTCATTGGTGTTCTAGTAAGTCTTAAAAGGTAGTAAAATGCAGCTTTCCAGATTTCTTGGTCAGGCAGGGAGAAGCAATTAAACTCCACGCTGCCCAAATTAGCAGTAGGTAACTGTAAAATTTCAGTTACAGCACTGAAAGGAAGACTGGGAGAAAGATCCATCATCTTCTGTCTCTGTGCTGGCTATGCCAAATCACAGGGGGAAACTAGAAACTGGGTTGTGTGCCATACAGCCTCTCCAGTTCTTACAATCTTATCCCTGGTCTCAGGGTATCTGATGCTTATTTAAAAGCCTAGCTCCTTGGATCTACTGCTTACATGTGATGCTTGGTTTTATCCAAATTACTGCAGATGACTTCCCTGAAAAGGGAAGAACCAACACACTGCAAAGAAATAGTGGGTCCTGGGAGCCTACTACCAAGATCTGGACGTATCTCTCTGCTCTGTATGGAATTGTACTAAGCAGATTAAAGCCAATTTAGATTTTTTTTTTTTCATTATACTGCTTTTCCAGAGGAAAAATAATTAATATTTTTCATAAAAGCTGTCTTTTTTTTTTTAGCCAAACTGACTTTATTTAGTGTGCAATTATTCTGGAAAGTCATATATATTGTGCTTTCACGAAGGGAGCTACATAGCTCTTTTTTGAGGACAAACATAAGAGACTTCATCAGAACACATGAGCTAAAAATATAAATGTATTTTAAATACAATGCTAATTTTTTCCCAAGCTATGTAGACATCAAAACATTAATTTGCTGAATAAATGGTTATGGATCTGTTGACATATTTTTACTACTAAATCTCAGCAGCACAAAAGTTCCTTGGGAAGCAAAACTAATGAAAACTGGTTGGTTTCCTATCAATCAGGATTCTACAGCTCTGCTCTCTGCGTCTAATACTGTTCATGCTCGAGGCACAGATTTTCCTCCACATTCAGGACATCCATAACATTGCTCTCCTCTGCTGCTTTCCACTGCCCAGTAATACATTTATGTTGCTGCCTTTATGTCGATGTAGGCATCAACAATATATCTCCCTTACTTACTTTCATGAGTCACACAGCTTTGTATGCTCTGTAGGAACCAATTATCCCTAGAACTTCTGTCAAATTTGGTTAAAACTGGTGAAAGCACTGAGAAGTTAAGAGCAAAAGGCGACTTGGGTGCACAAACACACAGTGCATGATCTTTTAAGCCAAATTTCCTCAGGAAAGCAAACTTAAAAAAGGAGCATGGTAGTAGTTTTTTCAACGCTAGTTCAAATAAGGAGATGCATCATATATCCTGTTCAGCATTCCTTTTTTAAACTATTGGAATGCAGTTGCATTCATAAACAGCTATAAATACTTCCCATAGAAACAGCATATAGTTGCCATTCCTCCCTGCTCCCAGCCAAACTTCATCTCTCCAAACGCAAGACAAGAGCCTATTTTGGAAACTGAACTTCAGCAATGTGTATGTTCCTGCAATTTGGAAAAAGACAGGCTTTTTGAGAAATAAGAGCAACATAAAATGCCCTTCTATCATTAGATGTACAGTTTGTCTTCAGGGCTGAAACCAGCAGTAATTTCAAACCTCGCAGACGTTAAAAGGTGCCGTTATTTTCCCCCTAAAATAAAGCAAATTCAACATCTCATACCTGCCTGAAGCTGTTGCTTGTGAATTTAAATTTACTTCAGAGCAAACTGAGAGCAGCTTGTTTTCATAGTGCTTTTGTCTTGGAAAAGTTGATCCATGGTTTTGCCACGTCAAAAATAATACATTTTTCTATAACAGCAGGGAAGGCTTCAGGAAACAGGGCGTGACAAGCACAGTACAGGTTTGCAAGGGTTCACAGTCCACGTTTTCAACAGATTATTGATTTGAGGGGACTTTTGTCTCTAAGCTGCGTGCCTGCAATTGCAAAGCAAGAGGCAGGCCCAGCAACACTGCTCCACATTTGTTTGAGCAGTAAGAGTAGTCCAAGATCTACTTCAGTGGCACAGCTCGTGAGGATCAGGCCAGCAGTGTGAGCAATGCCTTTCAGTTTGATGTTCTCACAGAAGCTCAGAGCACTTGATGATGCTCTGTACTTGTAAAATCATTTAGCCCTTTTCCAGCACTCCCTGATCTCCAATTCCAAGTTTCCAAGGCTGACATTTAATTTAATATAAAAATCATGTTTGAGGGAGGGACAATCAAACTGTATACATGGCTCCTGCAAGCATTTAGATGTGCTGCAACACAATAGGCTAGTATTATCACCCTAAGCAAAACAATCTGTAGGCAATGCCTTCCCAGTAGCTTTATGCAGGGAATGGAACCAGTCATAGTTGTTAAAAAACCCAGTTTAAAGAACACAAGTGGTACAATTGTGCTCACAAAGCTCCTGAATTCCTGCACTTCCACAGCTAGCAAGAGAAGCGGAAAACCTCTTTGAAAACCAAAGGGTGCATCTCTTCCCACAAGCTTTAATTCCTATGACTTGGGCAGAGCTTCTGACCCAGGCCACTCTTCCATATTGCAGAAAATTTGGTTTTAAGGCAATCTGTGCTGCATCAAACCCATCAGCAGAGTGCTGAGCTATGGCAAACTCACTTTTACGCAGACACAGTCAAAAAGAAAAAAAAATTGAAGGGGTATCTAATTTCTAGCATATGTCATGCTGGATTAGGTATTGTCTGTCCTCCCACAGCTGGCACAAACCCAGCACAAATTCCACAGTGTTCTGCTTAATTTGACACTTGATCCAGATCATATTTGTGCTGCTTGGTGACTTGGTATTAATGAATGAGAATCAGATTTAGGAGGATTCTTCCATCCTAAGGTCAATCGGGGTAATTACGAACACCTAGCTTTTTATTCCTGCATTACAAAGATCATTTCTGCTAAAACAAAGCAGGCCCACAAATTTAAAAAAAAGCTTATCAGACACAGTTCAGCCCGATCACAGTTCTTCTTCCAGTTACCTCTCAGTCATCTTCAAAGATTACCAAATTCCACAAATTACAAAAACTACACCAGCAGAACCGTGAGCTTTGCAAGCTACTTTTTCTCTACTCTTTAGTTCCTCCCTCCACCTAATAGAGATACCCATCCAAACATGAGTGAGAGAAAACAACAGCTCTGTAAAAACAATGACTGTAACCAAGTTCAGAGTGCTTACTCATTAATATGCTACTGATAACTTGCAGCAGTGCTGTGTGGAGAAGGCTTATGCTGATTTTCCCCTAACAAGGTCTTCTGTCACTGCTACCTCCTCCTCTGGGAGCTGCACACATGTGCTTAGACTGGCAGGTTACTCTTCCCCAGTCAGGGTCTTTCCCTGAAATCCCTGCATGCCAAATGAAGGGTAACTTACTCCAGCTCCCTGCCTGCCCTCCAGATCTATCCTCAGCCCAGCCTTTCACTCACTGGTGCCTTCCTCTGCAAGAATTTTCTCTGGCAACAAACCCCAGACTTGCAGAACCACAAGACAGAAGGAATTACCCTCTTGAGGCCTGCAATAGGTCAGGAGTTTCATTTATACATGCATATCTATTCCTATGCAAGAGTTCAAACAAATGGTTTCATCAAAACATTTCAATCAGATAAAAAGATTTATAAACTAGGCATTTACTCTCTAGCTTAGCAGAGAACACCACCACTAGGTCCAAAGTCCTCACCTGGGCAACGTTAGCACTGACTTCTACTTTATAGGCTTGATGTTTCATTAATGCATCAAATTCATATATATTGCAATGAATATGTGTCTGAACTGTATTTTTATAGTCTTAGATCTCAACTTGTAAGGTGGACTTGGAAATAAGTTATTAATTCAGTGACCTGCAAGAGCTAGCAATCAACCATAACCTTTTCACTATAGCAACAAGATGATTTATATAACAAAGAGCAGTACATCAAATCTGATGGGTTTATGATTGTATCTTGAGCTATTCATCAAAAGAGTTTCTCAAAGATCTAGACTTGGTCTATTTTTGTTTAGAGCTGACTTCAGATATGGTAAGTCAGAAATAAGTACCGTTTACAGCTTGTCTTCATGGCAGATAAATAATTGAAATATTCATTTATTATGTGCCATCTCCATATCTGCAAAGAAGAATTTTAAAAGCAGCTTATACCAAAGCCAGAAAATCTGAATAAAACATAGTAGATGCATACACTGTGCTTACTAAACCAATGAGCCATAATGAACACAAATTAAACCAACTTACTTATACAACTGTCTCCAGGACAGCCTCAGAACTTATTGATTACTGTAAAATGCTGCTATTGGAGATTTTTCAGCTGAGATGTTCAATTAATGATTTGATATCCTGTGAATATAACATATGGTGAGGTTATTTATTTAAATGAGCACAGGTATCGATGCTGTATTTCTATGTTAAAACAAAACAAAACAAATCCACAGAACCAAACCAACCAACCAACCAACAAAAACAAAAACCTCCCAAACATATTCTACTTACCTGTTTTCTTCCAAACAGTGTTGGTCAATTATGGCAATGTTCTCAGCTACCGTGTAACACTGCCACCAAACAAGCAGGTGTTCCAGCATAGAACAGGCCAAATTTTCAAGCATCATGCTCAAGTGGAGGTATCTGAGGACTACACTAACAACTTCACTCATAGCCCATCACTTCAACACTTCCATGAAACTTGAGAATGAAACAACAAAGTCAACTGGAAAGCACCCAGAGCAATCCATCAAGCTCCCTTGACCCTATACTTGCTGAAGGAGGACGGACCAGAAGAGTAAGATTGAGTTGAATTGCTGGACCTACAGTGAGTTTCTTACCCTTCCTGAAGATCCCAGAACAGCAGCATTCATGGTCTCTACCCACAACACTTGGCAGTGATAAAAACTGGCAGGAAATCTTAGGACTACTTCATCCCTTGGGACCAGACTATGTGCCAAAGGGAAGTGCTACAAGCACCAGTAAGCTATTCAGACATGCTGAAAAGCAAGTAAAAACTGTCCAAGAAAGAACACATGGGTGCTGCTTTACCTAGCACTCATTCTCTTTAACTCCTATCTTCAGCTTCACTGCCCATATTGGGGTTAAAATGTCATTATGTAAAAAGAGACTGCACACAAGATAATTCCCCTCAGGTTAATTACAGAAATAATGCACCTCAAACAGGCACTGGACTGCAGTCCTGTAAGGCAGCAGGAGCCCAACTTCTTCTGATGGCTAAAGCATTACACCAATTCACTAAACACTTTACATAAAGCTTCAAGAGATTTCCAGCCATTACTTACCACCAAACAAAGGTGAGTAACACCTTTTATTCATCCAGCTACTTGCACTGAAGCAGGAAAAATTGCCTCTCCACACTGGCTGCATTCTTACACACCCAAGATGTACAAATACACATATAAGAACAAGATGATGCAAATATACCCCACCCCAATTACACATCAAGAATAGAGAAATTCCTCACTTAGAGGGCAAGAGGGGCATCTGAGAGTTGCTAGACTCCATAAAACAGGATACTGATCTTCACCCACATGTGTTGTATCCATAACTTTAAAGTGGTGCTGTGCACACACCCCTATGTGTCACCAATACATTCCAGTCTGCAGACCTAATACAGCACTTCCTAAGACCCAGACAGATGTGTGTGTCTTATGACACCATACTAACGATGTGTGTAGTGTGGCATGGCTTCACAATGCTCCTGGCTGGTAACCAACTCATCACCAGCCATGAGGGTGATGGAACAGAAAAAAAGCAGCAATATGAGCACATCAGCACAGCTATGACATCTGAAGGAGAACTGTAGTAACAAAAGTCTGAGGTTCTCCTCCAAGAACAGCTCACTTCTGGGCCTCTCTTCTTCTCCATATTGTTCTCAGATTTGCATCATATTATCATAGTGTTTAGGAACTACAAGCAAAGAGAAGGATCCTACTGTTCCAACCACTGCAACAGCCCCAGAATTAAAACTGTCTCAATCAGTTTGTCCATGTCAATCTGCCTATCGTTTTCAGAACAAACAGAAAAATCCACCTCTAGAGACCTAGCAGCTGTAGTTTTTCTGCCTGTGCTTCAGCCTCAACTTCTTCCCTTGGCCCCTCTGTTCATTGTGGACCAAGTAGCCATATTCTCTGAGCTGGCCTCTCTTTGTCAGTTTTGGGCACAGGAACCAGACTGAAAGAGAGCTATGCTTGAGAAAACTGCTCTCCAGTTTATTAATGTCAGCCTACCTCTGCTCTTTTACTAATAGCAGATCTCCCATGCACATATAAAACCTCTTCTGCCAGTATTCCTGATTGACTTTCGTTGATGGAGAATTCCCTGATGCCAAAAGAGAATCTCTCCATCTCTCCCAGGAAACCATGCGTACCTTCAAAAATACTAATGTTATTAAAGATTTCAAATCTTTGGTAAAGAAAGAGTTCTCAACATATTTAATGAGGGAGTCAAACAGAATAGCAGCCCCAAGGAGTACAGGCCTCAGCAAATGGACTAAAACCAGACCTTCAAAGCCACAACACAGCAGAAATTCCCAGAAGGCTCTTCTGCTGGTAAAAGGATGATACATGCTTATAATTAATGTAAAACTTAATTACAATCTCTGGGAAAAAAAAAAATCAATTTGGAGATAATTATAAAAAGGAGGCAGTTATAACAATTATTTATCATCTCCATTTCTGGAAGAGAAATCAAGGGCCTCATTCTTGGAGGCATTGAACAAACGCAACGAGCAGTCAGGTGCTGCTTGCCAGCACAGAGCCAGGCTGCAGGGCTTGCACCCTGCTCCTCTCACCTCCACTCACTCAGCATCACTGGTGTCCAACCCACTGAGTCAGGTGACAGGTGTCCTGACGCAAACTTCAGTTGGTGTGGCAGGGAACGCTGGAGGTTATCAGCCTTCCAAAACTCTGCTTCATGTGCCCTGGGAAAACAGGCTATTGGCAATGCTCTTGGGAGCCATCTACTGGCTATCAGGAATTAACCATTTGCGTGTCTGCAGAGAAATCTGAAGGCCACTTCTAACTCCACCATCTAAGGGGACCTCCTAAACTCCTGCATTTGTAACAGGAATCTTTTGCAAGACCACCTCTAAACTAGTTATCTAACCATAGCTAAGCATTATAGCCCTATTTAACAGTTACTCGTAGCACTTCACATGCTTCGTGTGCTACCTAAACATTATCTTCTTTGCTAACATGCTTGGACTCTAAGATGGAAAGCACTGCAGAAGCCATGCATTATTTTGGTGTTAAATGCAAAGCCCTAGCAAGCACACGTGGGAAAAGTAGGAGAAATGTCCATGCCACACAGCAAATTGAAGTGCCACAATTTGAAGACTCAGCTCCATGGCTGGAAACACTTGGTAAAGAAGCCAAATGAATTCCCAGGAGCCAGGTTGGAAGAGGGTAGCTGGAGGTCACACTGGCACCCTGCCACTGGGACAAGAACATGTGAGATGCATGGGGACAACCACTCAGAGGAGAACTGGTCTTCCCCTATCACAGCACGTCTGGGTGAACACAGCCCCTTGGGCCACTGCAGATACACTACAGGTGGCAAAACAGGAGAGAGCAGATGCTGATTATGCTGCATATCATGCTCGGATGGTTTAAATTGCTTCCCTACTAAGTGCAGGTCCAAAGGCAGGGAAAGGTTTCCAGCAGGACTGTTGAAAGAGATTAGGGGTAATTAGGGGAAAAAAAAAAAAAAAAAAAAAAAAAAAGATCAGAAAAAGGGTTTACCTTTCCAGCAAAGGATTTTCTGGCAGAGGGAAACAGAAGAGTTCCCCAGCCTGAGGGCACGACCCTGTTACACCCCTGTTATAGAGAGGACAAACCCACAGGCATGCTTCACCCACCCACAGGGGTCTTCACCCTTAATGCCCAGGATTTCCCATGGAGGGAGCAGAACACGTGCTTCAAATGGGAGCCCAGGCATCCACCAACTCATACGCAGTGTGGGGAACCAGTGGATTAAGAAAACAAGCCTGGAGCAGTCTCCCAGGACACAAAGTACAGCCAGACTCAAACTAATTCAGAAATAACAATGTCTACCAGGAAGGTCTCAAGAGCAGTGTCTGGGGACTCACAACAAAGTATCAGGTAACCAGCACAGAGGAAGTGATTCATGTTTATCCTACTACATTTTGCATGGCAGAATGTTTCCAGGGCATTCCAAGACCCTAGTAGACACAGCAGAAGTGGGTACCAAAGTAAAAAAAAAACTAAACCAACCACCAGGTCACAGTTATCATAGCTCTAGAGGATATTTTGCTCTAAATCCATGAACCAAAGAATGGAGGTAAGAGCCATGAAGTCAAGTTGTTGCATCTCACATCTGCAGTGTTAGCCAGAAAGACATAACACTTGTTTACATATACACAGATTAAAAAGGTCTCACTTCTCACACCATCTGCTAGTTAGAGAGAAGAAGATGGTAGCCTAAATACATGTTTCATACCCAGTTTTAGATTTAAAGCTATATTACTTTAAAATTAAGAGCAGACCCAAAAAGATCCTGTTCATGTATCATCTCCACATCAGTGCCTAGGTTTTAGTCAGCCACTACTGAAGCACCAACTCTGTATTAAGACCTAAAATGCTGCCAATTTTCTCTGTCCTTGGTCAAGGTCCAGTTAGTTTCTCAGGGAGAAGTGGTACTGTTTCTCAGCCCAGTAGTAGTAATGCTCCACATGTTATTTTTCCCTCCTCTCTCCTCATGTCCTGTTCCATGCCAACATGTCTTACTGAGGCTGTCTGGCATACTTCTCCATTCTTTTTAATGGTTTAAAGAAAACATCTTTCATCAAATGAAAACACTTGGTACAGAATCTATTGTGAAGGAGAGAAAAACAATTTTTTTTCTCTTCCTGAGTGGCAGCTTTTTCGGGGCACTAAATTCCTAATTTGAGGTGTCTAACATTGCTAAATTTAGAAAGTCAAGTAACAGCAGTGCTACATGGGCCAAAGGATGATCTAAGGATGAGGGAAGCAATATATCTTTTTAACAATTGAAAGAGTTGGGACCATTCCCACAGTGAGAACATGCTTAGCAAATTTCTCTGTGAGCAGGACACTTGGATGCATGGAATATTTCAGCTCCAGCAGTAATCCCACAGCGTTCTGTGCTGAAAGCAGAGGTCAGCCTTCAGGGAATTCTGTTAGACATACAGTCAGATGAAGCAGGCACCGCAGGGAATAGCTCCCTGCACAAATATAAACATGCCAGCTGCATGCAAGTTACTGCTTCTAAGATGCCACAGCTACCCCTCCTCTTCTTTCTACCTGTCTTTTATGAAACCATGATTTGATGCCGCACTATTTTTAACCATCAACAACTTTCTTTCCCTTGCAAACATCATTCCACACTCAAGTAGACATGGAGCAGATGGGACAATCATTCTCAAAACAAAGCACTATGGGCTCAGCCAGGCTGTTAAGGCACAGGACTACACTGCCCTAGCTCTGTCAAACAGGGAACTGCCAAGAGGAAGGAACTCCACGCCAGATATTCTCAAAGGACGTGGAAATCTCCCTCCTCATCCTCTGGTTCATTTTTTCTGACCCATGGCTCCTTTTCTGATCTGTTGTTCCTGCCTTTGTGGCTTGAGGAAGACAAAGAAGAAACCCAACTGTGGTTTTATTGCTGTGTTAGGAGTCAAGGAATAAAGAAAGCTACACACTCGTTAAGCAGTCAGGCACATGCTGACCCCCCTATTTAAGTAGTGGAGAACCAAAAGGTAGTTGAGAAACTACTTTCTTCTGTCACTTAGTTTAAATCAATTTACTAGTGCAGCTGATGATCAGAAGAGTCATTACTTATAATTAGAGATGCCAAGCCTCAGACATCCAGATGCAAACTTCTCTGAAAGCTCTCTCTGGATCCAAGAACAGATCCTCAGACAGTCAATGAAACTGTTTTGAGTACAGCACAACAGGTTTCAGAAGATGAAGAGCTGACTGGAGGCCAGGTGGAGTTTGTGGAATGCCCCTCCAGGAGCTGTTATTCACCCCTCCGCCTTTTACCAGGTGCATTATTGTTAACTGAAAGAGAATTAAACCCCAGCACTCTGCCAGGGGGTGTGTCTGTCTCAGAGCAGCCACATAATCTTATTCACCCCTTGTTCTCACTTCCTCTTTGTACCTGTTCCTCTTTATACATCTGTTTATTATCCTAGGTTGCAGAGCCACATTTGAACTTTGACTCTGATCATTCATCTGGTTCCATACATGTGAAAACTGGACATCTACACTGAATCCTGCCCATTTCCAAAGTATTTCTGGAAGGGAGGGCCACACAAGGTGTGTTGGAGTTGCCTAACGTGGGTGATTGAATATGCTTTATGCTCATGGACAAGAGGGAGAGGGCAATTCCTCCAGCAGGTGATCTGATGCTGGAGCCTGACTCACTGCCTCTCACCACAACCCATAGAGGGAGACCACCCTCCAAGTGTGATCACCCATCTTGGATGACTCAGGTTCAGTACTGTGAGTCCCTCCTCTGCCCAGCCAGGCGCCAAGTGATTCATCCATGGAGCTCCAAATAGATCAGCTTAGGACTCAGGATGGAAACTTCTGTGTGCAGGGCTCAGCTGTCTTGGTACAATGACCACGGCTTTCAAAAACCCACAAATGCAACCCTGGTGAAGCTTTTTGGAGAGTCCAGCAAAAGCTCTAAGTCTCCACCCTGAAGACATGCTCAAGGGCCAGCTGAGTTCCTGAGAGAGAGAGAGAGAAAAAAAAACCACTGTGGACAAGTCCAGACTAGAACACGTTCTGTTTGGTAGGTTTTTCTTTGGTTTGTGTTTTGGTTTTGTTTTTTTTTTTTTCCCCCTCTATTTTTTCCCCCCTTTTTTTTTTTTTTCCATTCTCAGCTGAGTGGCAACATATTTGAAAAAGCAGCTTGAACCAGTCATTCTGGAAGCCAGGAAGCAACACACACACGTACCTCACTTTAATTCCCCTCCCAACACAAGCTCTTATATTATGAAATTTAACCACAATTACTCTTTTATAAATAGTGCAGTGTCAAGATCCTACTGAGTCCCAAGTCTGAAATGAAAAAAAAATTAAAACCACAAAAAACTAAAACCAACAAAAAAACCCCGTTTACAAGTAACCTTGCTCATTTTGAGCACAACCACAAAGCAGGAGTAAGAAGAATTGATTTATAGCAACCAAGGAGTTGATACAGCTAGAATAATTCCAGACTGATGAAGGACTTCAGCTGCAAATTACTACTCTTTTGTCCACTCTGTCTTAAAAACTACTAGTATCCAGAAATGTAGCTCTTGTAGAGACAGCTTTTGGGGGGCAGGGTGACTTGTTATTATATATATTCTCAGCGTGGGTTGATAGACATACACAGACTCTGCTTGCATTGCAAACCAAACCCAACTCATCTTTTTTTCCTGGTGGCAGTGGACAGTGAACATTAAGAATTGTAACAACTTATTGACTGTATGTGTCTCTTTTCCTTTTTTCTTTAAAGTTACAATGCATTTGTTGTATATATTATTACAAAACCACATAATAATAATAACATAATAGCAGAAGTTAAAACCTGGACACTTGCAGCCTATTCTTGGCTGTATACAGACACAGTTGTCTCACCTTGGGTGAGATAGCCTACTGCACTCCATCTGAGCTACTTCTGAAATAGATAACCTTAGTATCTGTTTCAGAAGGTGCTGTGAATTAAAGTGCTTTGAGATCCTGGGAAGGATGGCAACATACCAAGTATAAAGTGTTTAATAACCAAGAGCCAGAAGCAGAGGGGTAAGCTAATCACAAGAGTAGCAGAGACATTTGTAAGAGAGGACAAGCAAGAAAACCAAAAAGAGAGCTTGGGCTCAGTACTTAGTGAGCTAAGTGCTGCTGGGTGATGTGTACCTCTGAATATCTAAAGCCAGCAGTTTTGGTTCCAGGCTGAGCACCAGTCTGCCAGGAGACCCAAAGGCTGATTCTAGCCAGAGAGCTTGTTTTTTTTATTAGGCACTCAGTGGTGACACCATCTCTGGATGCTGGAAACATATGGAAACCTGCAGACACATGACTGCAGTGAACAAAAGAAAGATGGTTTAACTTCTGAATGCCCCAAGCCTCCAGACAAAAGCCTGTGTAAAATGTTCCAGCAAGAGATCCTGGACGAAACGCATTCAATTCATTGGAACAGACAGTAACATTTTAAGTTACTTTCACAGAATGTACCTAATTATGTCATCACAAACCATAAAGGCTGTAAGAACACATGCTAGAGCCAACATCTCGACATCATGCACACATGCTTAATGTCTTACTAAATCTTACAAGTGAGAGAGTAACATCTTTGTTTAACAACAAAGCAGCAACGCTGGGTTTAGTTGTCTTAATCACTTTATGTATAAGATTATTTCTTCTAGAAAACTCTACTCACATGAATGAGCATGTTTACTGCAATGGAACTAAAGCAGTGCTTATTCCACTTGCTGTTTATTTTTCCTTTTTCTAGAAGGTTCTTAACATGGCACTAGACTAGGTATAGCCTCTGGTTTTCTTCTTCTAATTACTCATGTAAAAATAGTCCTATGATTAGCTGAAATAGTGTAATATCTCCAAAATAACTACAGTTGTAATAACTAGCAAATATTTTCAGCTGCTTCTGTGAGGAATTAAGCAAGCAACCCATTGGCAGGACCAATCTGAATGTTAGGAAATATTTGTGGAAATCAAATTTGGGACTTGAAATCATAAGTATCTGCACCCAAATCTGATTCCAAGCATGAGTTTAAGCCAATCAAAGTAACCAACACAGCTCAAATTTTGTGTCTTGTGCAGTCATAACAAGCTGCTTGAGAACAATCTACAGATCAAGAGAATTTCAAATGAATAATAAATTAATGAAAAATCCTACTCTATTCAGAGATCATTTACACACAGGGAAATGAGGCTAATAGCATCAAATATTCTATATTTTAAAATTACTTCAAGATCATTGTGATGTTAAAATATTTATAAAGTTTTATAAGATACTTGAAAAATGACAAAAAGAAATATAGTAAATACAGTGTTCCAAGATGCACATTTACCTTCTATCCCAATACCTTCATGTCTTACCAGCTTTTCAATTGTTAATTGGAAGAATTCAACCATTCCCATGTTTTTTATATGCCTGGCTTGTAGACAAACTCAAAATATTCAGTGTTGGGTTAAATACTAAAGTCTGCTGGGTATATGCTTCAAACAGAAGAGAAAACTATCATCAGGACAAATAATTTTGGGCAAGCCTTTAGTATTTAAACCCACCATCCTTGCAAAGCTCCTCATATTTTTCAGCATTGTGATGAATGGATAAGTGGTTTTCTTTTTCCAGTGTAACAGGCAGGGTCTAAACTCAATGGACAGAGGAAGAGTTTTACATCACATTTTATAAAGTCTTCTCCATCATATCAGGTAAGACACTGACCTCTCAGAATCTGCTAGAAGCAGGGTAAGTGTAAGCACCTGAAAGCTGACTCTCAATTTTATAGAAGGGATCAGAGATAAACACCCCACTTAGATATGTCCTCAGGAACTAAAACATCATAAAGAAAGCAGCAAGGTGATTGAATGCACTATACCTGGAGAGCAGTGTTTCAGGGCCAAGTCTAGAAAATGATCAGAAGTGAAGAAAAATGTTCAAGAGGAGCATTTATGGCAAATATGAGTTGGAGCCAAGAATATGAGGCATCCCTTAGTGTTTAGGGTCCCAAAAGAGAGCACAAATCTTCAGACTCAAATCTTTCTCTATGTCCACCAAGCTATCATGTAAGACATGCTAGAAAGTGGCATGCCTCCACTACAGAATTCTGGAAGATAAAGCAAAAAGATCTTGGCAGACCAGTGAGGCACAGACATGCACAAGGAAACAAGCCCCAAGGGCAGCAGCAAAACCAAGATTGTCTCTCTTCTTGAATCCCCAGCTGTCCAGCCTCCAGGCACTCACCTCTACCACCTTTAGGCACACCAACAAATGGAAGGTGACAGCTATACTCTTCCCTTTCATTCGCTTCCTTAACATTGGGAGCACGTGGCAAGAGATTTGGCCCACAGCAGCAGTTGCTGTGGATGAAGACTGCGAGTCTGTCGGATATCATGATGGCAAGATGATTGCCTCTGTGACTACACGCTTCATCTCTGCTTCCCAGCACACTAAATTTGCCCCCACTCTACACTGCTTGTTGTGCCTTAAGCCCACCTAACAGGCAGGTTTTCATCTTTTTGCTCTGTACCTGCTTAACACAAAATACTACCTTCAGCCCAGCTAATGAACACTGTCTTGGTCAAGAAGCTCAGGAGAGAAGTCCCAACAGCAGTTATGTCACCAGCTTTCTTAACCACTTCAAGCAATCAGTTCTGGGGACCTTCTGACCATGCATATCCTTCCTCCTATTTGTTTTTTGCCCTCTAGATTAGAGATCATAGTAGCACAGAGATATTGGAAACCATATTATGCCTCCAGCATGCTCTCAAAGACGTTTGACAGCAGCAAGTTCCTGGCTTCTCTGGTCATGCTCAAATGAATCAGCATACTAATGTAAGAATAATCAATTACAAATTGCAAATCGTCAGGAAACTTCACAGGACAGTTCACAAAAATAAGGTTTTTGGAAGCCTTTAATTTTTAATTTGAAACCTGGAACAACAAAAAAATATATATTCTGAAAACATTGTAAAAGCATAAGACTAGCCAATGGATTTAGTATCATGTTCTGTAACAGTAAAGTTTCTGGCCTTCTGGCTTAGGGTATGTCCACACTACACAGGAGAGACCAGGACAGAGATCTTTGCAGGTAGGTGAGTTCTGAAATTGGAAGTGTGCAAGCCAGGTCGCGCTGAACCCCACGCACACCACACAGGCCAGTGCACACAGGAGAAAGGTCTAAGGAGCTGCCGCTTTCCTCTCACCTGCCTGAATCCCCTTCACAGGAGGGATTCTCTTGGACATCTGCAAACACAAAGATGTCACAGCAGTGTGACCTGGATTCACCAAACCAAGCCCTTGGCAGAGCTCTTGCAGATGCTTCTAGACAAGAGGAAGGAAGATGTTTTCAGAAAGCTATAGCCTGTGAAACCTGAAATGAAGAGGAAACCAGGAATGGCACTGGACATGAGCAACAGAGACAAAAGATGACTCTGATATATTAAAGTCCAACTGTCTAGTTAGGAAACTATTTGTACCCTTTTATTGGCTAACATCACTCCACCAACTACATGGACAATTAGAAAACGGTGCACAAAATATGCTCTAGGCTAGAATCCCCCTAGCCATGTTTGCATCTGAAACAAAACCAACTCTTGATTTCCTACTTCAGAAGTAGTTCAGCTGAAGAGAAGAAACTGCCTACTTGGGACTTACCTTTCAGCTGCTCATCCCAGTGTCATTCTGCAAGCGAGATACTCTCCTTACATCCAGCAATGGATTTCACTGGGAGGCCTGGGCCCATTTATCAATCTGCACAACAGAAAAATGTTTCCATTACTTGCCCTATTTACTAAAATGAGTACCTCCTTGTTTTGCTAAAGTTCCCTGACTCTTTGCTGCGAGGAGGGATAGGTAAAGGAATTACAATAGAGAGAAGATTTTGCTTTGGAGCTTTTTATCCAAGTGTCATTTAATTATGTGACAGTCATGGACACCTAGCCACAGATCTCAGTGGGGAGAAGACACAGAAAGGAGTGTGACCTTTGCAGTTGTGGTGTAGGAAAACAAGCAGCAGTGTAAGTCTCCTGCAGGCAGGTAGAACTCTTGCATATATATTAAACACTGCCATAGCCTTGCTTTCCATTCACATGAACAGAAAAGGAAGAAAAATGTCTGTACCCATTCTCCTGTCTTACAGAAAGAGCCTTGTCTGAGGTCAGTTTTAGCAGGAATCACAGCATTTCACTTGCCTGGCACTTTCCAGAGCACTTTCTAACCTCAAAGCACCCTTCATTACATGAAGGATGAAGAAATGCAGCAACTCATACCAGGCATAATAAAGTTGCAGCTTGCACTGATAGTGCCTCTGTAATTCATGTTTCTTAAATCATTGGTCATGTAGGATCTGGCAAGTCAATGAGACTTGCTCAGACTACAGGATCTCCTTTTATGAGTATTTTTGCACGTAGTTTGAGGACATTTGGCTCATGTTTGCAATTCAGGAGCTAATAGAACCATCTCTCAAAGAACAAGATGTTTACTTCAACCGATTAAAAGCACAAAACCTGTCCAGCAGTTCTATAAAGTGCATATTTTTGTAATACTTTAATACTTCCACAATGAATCCTAGCTCAAAAGAAACAAACCATGAAGAAATAGAACCAGGAGCCCATCCGCACGTATGAAATCCTGAAGAACATTGCTTTCTTTTAAGGGCAGGATGCCACAACAGGCACAGCCTTACTGCCAACTCCACATCTAGACTATGCAGGGGTCTCCAGCATCTCCCTTCCCTGGGTGTGTTTAGTTTCACCCCCATAAACTGAGAAATGGATGATGGAAGGTTTTCAGTCACACCAAAGAGATAAGAACTGGGCACCACTAACTAAAGCCCATTTGCTTTCAAAAATCTGTACATACTCTTGTTAAACTCTTCAGGTCACAGCTACTGACCTTTATTTTACGTGCTGCAATGCTATTGCAAGCAGAGCAACAGTTCTGTGTGACAGTCTTTTACTAACAGGGCTGGACAGAAAAATGCCTGAGGTAACAGCAGGAGATGTTATTCAGGCACGGAGAACAAGTGCCTTTCCAGTGTTTCCCTCAAGAATAAGCTTCCAGAGCGCTCATGCACCTGGCTTTGCCAAGGAGGTGTGGTACTAGGGGTGTTTTTCATGCCTGAAAGCTGAGTCATAACTTCAGCCCACAGAAGCAAAGCTAATGAAAGGTGAGATTTTTCTTTTCCTTGCCACCCTTTGACATGTTTCTGTGAAGATGCCCAATTACTGGAACAACAAGTACAGCCAGTGAGGATCTGCTGTTGCTGTCCAACTAATGAGAGGGGCTCATGCCAGCGTACGCTTTACTCACATGCACATCTCCTTAGTAATGCTGGATAATGCTTTGCAAATAAACATAGGAAAAGTGTTTTCTTAGTCTTCATGATGAGTATGAGTAGAGGAAGCCAGTAGAGGTAGATAAACACTGACACACAGACCTTACCTTTGACCTGTCTACTCTAACATCCTGCCTTCAGCCTGAGCCATGTACCAAGTGTCCTAGCAAAAGAAACAAGAACATCTGTTGAAGGTAAGATTTAGGATATGTCACCCCTTAGAAGGGCTTTTTGTTATGATCCCTAAAAGTTAAACCCTAAAGCTTGAGGGGTTTATAGCCACCTAAAATGTTTGTTAGCATTAACCACTATAATTCTGGATATTCTGGTTATTTATACAGAAATGTTCAATCCCTCATTTAATCCCGCTAAATCCTCTGGCCTCAGCGATGCCTTATGGCAACTGCTTTCACAGTCAAATCACATCCATAGTCAGGGACTTCAGAGCTTGCAGGCTTGCTGCCATGGAGCTGGGAACAGCGGCTCTGTGCCCGAGGAGGCTCAGCACTAGCTAGGACTCTGCCCACAGGGCACAACAAGGCACCAGCAGCAGTGCGGTTTCACCAGCCCTGCTGGGAAGCAAGGTGCAAAAACCAAGGCAGAGATTGGCTTCTAGCCCCCAAATTGACTCGGTCACAGCTAGTTTTGCTGCTTGTCCTGCACATCAGTATATCTCCGTCCCCACTCTTGGCACTACAGTAGAACCCAAAGCTCTGTGACATCTCTCAGCTGGCACAGATGTTCCAGGACTTCTGGGTTCCCAAATCCTCTTTAGTTTGCAAGGCTGGCAAGCAGCCTGTACTTGAGAAATAGAGCTGCTGCTGAACCAGGAGACTTAGAGCTTGGGCTCTAAGGCTTTATTTCAAAGTGAAATCAGAACAGACCAAGAGCAAAGTACTTAATTTTCAAGTTACCAAGGAAAAAGTACTTCTTTTCCCCCTTTTTCCTTTGTTTTAAATGGACTAAGGATTTTAACTTCTTTTTCCAATCAAAAGTTTTGCACCTGTGCCAAACATACATTTGGAATTCATGCAGTCATTCCTGTAGCCAGTACACAACCAGTGAAAGGTGCACAAAGCTTGCCCTAAGAAATGCAACTGCAGCCAGGTTTTTCTACATGGATTTTGGGAGACTTGCTATCAAAATACAGGTCAAAATGGGAAACTAGGGACAACAGACACTATGTGATGTAACACAAAGGAAAAGGTTTATACTTGTTATTTGTTATCACTCCTGTTGCAGAGAATTAAAAGCAGCAAAGTGACTTGCATGTGTTAGTTTAAAAGCTTGCTGCAAGGAGTCTGATGCACTGCATAGAAACATCTTTGCTGAAAAAAAAAGTCTGAATTGCTTCACATTTGAATCACCCCTGTCTCCAGACAGGCTGCTACAGAACTCTATAGCCACTTGCAGTCCCATTTATAGAGATTCGCTGCCTGGACAGCTTGTGAAGAGGTCTACACACTGTCAACATGCTGCCTGCACAAACATTATAAAAAAAATAAACCAAGCATAGATCAACATTATTGATGATAGCTTAGAAACTGTCAGGCTATTACACGTTTCTATGGCCTCACTCTGGGTCTGAAGAGGCTGACTGTTAAAAATAGAGCAAGAACAAATTTGTGCTGTAGACCATTCTCTCAATCTATTTTTGGAAAAAAAAAAAAAAATCATGCCTGCCTTCATCAAGGAGGAAGAAAAATCCTGAAGTAACAAAAGTAATACTTTGGGTGACATATTTAGAAAGTCATCAGTGTAATATTTGAGCTGAATCTGCCAGACTGACTTCAGACACCACAAACTACAAGGGAATAAGTCTTTCTGCTGGCTTTAGTGCTCTGTAAGGTCTCAGGGAAAGAAGAAGTTTGATAAATCTGGATAAAAGAAAGAATTTAGTTTTTTAAAAAAAGTAAAAATCATTCAAGATTATTTTTTAAAGTTTTGTGACATTGAGGCCAATTTCAAAATATTGTAATGAACAGGGAGAGAAATCTCATCAACTTTGAATACCTGGATTTGGCAGTGCTGGACAATTCCACTGGCTTTCACTTCATTATGGGATTCAGATCAAAACTGACTTCCTTGTTTTAAAAACCCTTCACAGGCTTACTCTTGCCAACCTGTGAACTGTGGCCTCTGTATTCAGCAAGTGCTGGCTTTCTTTCCAACCCTTCACACATTCTCACCTCTAACAGCACAGAAACTCTTCCTCTCCCTCAGCTCCCTACACCTGCTTTGTGACTCACCACTCCACCCACACAAACAGAGCCCAACAACAACAACAAAAAGCAAACTCCTCCTCCTGCAAAACTTCTCTTTGCCACCTTATTTTCCCCTGGAGTGATGGCAGATACTATGTCAGGGATGTTTCAGAATAAAAGGTATCATCCAGCTGTAACAGGATTAAAAAAAATAAATAATGAACCTAGGACTAAAAACTGCTAAGGTGAGGAAAGTATAGTTATAAAACAGATATATCTCAGTGCTTCCAGGAAACAGCAAAGTAATATCTTCTGCTGCTGACAAAACATCACCTACAGCAACGTTTTTGTATGGGAGTAGTAAACCCTTGGTGGCTCTGCTTTGGAAACAGCACTAGAGTTTATATCCTCCCCGAGCATGCTTATGTTTAGCAGCTTAACAAAGCCCTGCAGGAGCATAGCAGGGACTAGATTCATATCTACACATGTCTAACATGAAAATACCTTATAAACTTTAGTGACTTTGGAAAACAGGGCCAGGTATCTCAAGCATTTCCCAATTCAAAATATTTCATTGCAGAGGTTTCTGTATGACAGCACTGTGGGATTTTAAAAAAAACTTACAGTTGAGTTGACCCATTTTGACTCAAAGGAAGACCTGCACCAACATCACCTCTGTTGCAACCTGGAGGATAGAAAAAAAAACCTACCAAACCCATAGAGGTGAAAAGCTATAACCCTTCCTTGGGTTGCTTACAGTGGACACCAATGGACCATAACTCCATGTACATACTCCACAGTCCCTGTTCATCCCATATGGGCAAAGAGGAAGAGCATTTCTCTTCAAAAGCAACAATGTATAGTAGGCAACAGTAAGGATCCTACCCAGACATACTTAGATGCAGATCCTGGATGAATTCAGCAGCAAAACCTGCATTTCATGGAATTATTCCTCTGGTAAGAAGGAGAAAGAGGAGTGCCAAAGCACAGGCTGCAGTCAGGGACACTGTCTTCTTCCTCTTGCTCTATAAGGGTTTGCTCATTTGCTCTGCCTGCTCGTAAATCCATCAAATAAAAATCAGATCTTTCAAAAGCCCATTTTCCACTCTGCCTTCAGCTCTTTGTGGTGTGCTCTCCTGACCTTTCACTATAAAATCTTTTCCAGTTTGTGCCATTATTCAGGGTTTTTGTTCTTCAGACTGCACTCCTCAGACTAATCCTCAGCACAAGGAGTCCGAGATGAAACCTTTGATTTGATCACCTGCACTCTTATGACTTTCACACATGGAACAGTTCAGTGCAAGTACAATAAAGTAGAAATACTCAACAAATATAACCATTTGGGTTGGTTGTGATATTTTTGGTTGGTTTGGGTTTTTTTATGATCATTATTTATTTATTTTGGTTGTTTTGCTTTTTTGTTTGGTTGGTTTTATGGAAGCACATATTCAGCAAGTACCAATTACCAAAAGCTTCAACAAGACCCTCCATGTCCAATTCCTCAAGCAGAAAGCAAAGACAAGTCTACATCTCAGTACAGCTGAGTTTGGTATATCCAAAAATTCTTTTATTAATCCCAAAGTTGTAACACTACTCTGTGCATACACAGTAACTAAAAAGAAAGAAGAAACTAGACAATAGAAAACAAGAGCCCAGCCAACAAACAAGGAAGACCAGCACTTGGTTAAGGAAATAAAGTAGTAGTCTCAGAGCAAGAAAGGACAGATGGCATCTTGTCCTGGGGCAAAAGTGGAGCCAAGAGTGAAACTGAAATGGCATTTGGTGAAAGAGGCACTGGACACAGGAATACATTCAGGTCCATATTTAACAGAGGAATTCCATATGAGGCACTAGCTACTGGCCATGGTCCAGTCACAGTGAACTTCAGCTAGCCTTAAGGCAGCCCCTCAGGACTGCCTTTCAGGTGTGAGGCTGTCGTGCACAATCACATCATCTCTGGAGTCTAGGAAAAGCAAAGAGATTTTACTCCCTTCTCCATCATCTGCTCAGAGATCATCACAGAGTACAAACCAAGCTGGCATTCCAGTAGGATCATGTCCATGCTTCCAGAGAGGCTGTGGCAACACAGCTTCTGCCCACTCCCTGTTCCTGTGTGTGCACGTGTTGGGTAAAGAGCAAAGAAAACTGGCAACTTCTGACCACAACACCACTACCCACCCTTCAAAGCCTGCTCCAAAATCCAGCCTAGGGTTTCAGTTATTGAAAGAACACAGGTTTCTTCCTCCTATTTGTCATGCCCATGGACCCAAAAGCACGCTGCTTCTGCAGTGGGATGCCTGGCTTGCCCAGTTGTTCTTGTGCTGAGCAGGGATTTAAGGTGTTCCAGTGCCTGCTGGGAAGCAGATCCTAACTTCCACAGCCTACTAAGAACTTCAGAGTCCCTGATTTTGCACCTTTAATTTGAACTGGGTGCAAAGATCAATGAAAACATTCCACAAGTAACCTGCAAACTTCCTTAAACACCAGAGATCAGGTTATCAAGAAAAAACAAAAAAAAAAAATCCCATTTATCCTTTGCATGTCTCCATGAAAAAGCAAATTCTCATTAACTACCAAGCACCATGCAAGTATTTGGAAAAAAAAAAGAAACATTTAGAAGAAAAAAATAGGTCAAAATCACTACATTATGTGTTGGCCCATCTTATCTAAGCCCCATGAAACAAAGCCCTTGCTATTTTCTTTCCACTATTGGAATTATTTATTTGCCATCCTTAAAAGAAAAAAATGCTAATACCAATACAAACAACCCAGATACTCTCCCTTAAACCACCAACAAATCATTAACCAAGCTCAGAGTTAATAGCTTAAGAATATAAAGAATAATATATTGTAACAGCAGTGATAGAAAGAAAAAGATTTAAAGAGCATGGAACTATTACAACTAGTTTTGAGAGCTCAGTGTGAAATCAACCAGAAAATGATCATTCCACAACTATAAATACAGAGTACTAAAACCAAAACAAAGTCTCTAGCTTTGTGAACAAAAAAAAAAAATCCATAAATAAACAAAACACCCCCCTAAACCATTTTAGGGGAAAGTATTTAAGCAGCTATAAAATAGAGAATTTGTTTTCTTTATATTAAGTGTAGCTTTGATTGAGTCTGTAGAATTAAACACTAATGTTATTGTAAGTAAAACACAAGGAACTGGAATTTGTATTTGGCGTATAATCAAGAAATAAGTGAGTCACAAAGTCAAAGGATGTGATATGCCTTTATATGGCTTAGTTAGGGTTACTTTTGATGCAGTGTAAAATAAAAGTATTCCTTATGCAAAGGAACAAAAATCTTTTTAAATATGCACAGAGAGCTCACATTGTAATACTCTATATGCATTCTCTTTGCAAGTACAAACAGATTAACATGTATAACACATTTGGGTTTTGTCTGGACGTGTTCAATAGGTATAGCTGATTGACAGCATATTCCCAAATACTTTGTAACAGGCCAAAGGAACACATAATTTCATTTTTTACAGTATTTTAGGTGACCTGCTACAGCAAATCATGCCTACAAAATAAACTGGCAATCAGAAAGCCCAGTCTTGCCAGCTCTGACAATTTCAATCATAAGTGTTACAGTACTTGATGCTTTGGTTCATGTTTCAGCTCCCAAAAATTTGCAGTTATGCGAGATCCAAAACTTCTCCTTAAAACTAACAGTGATGTGAAAACAGAAGAAAACAAACAACACTTAAAATCATGATCCAGTTGGCACCTTGAAACTCAAAAGCCAGAAGACACTTTTAAAAAGAACAAAAAAAGCCCCTTATCTCTTAATAATTTGCTTTGTTTTTCTGCATCTCACAACATAAACCTTTTGGAGAATTAGCTTAAGACCTTTTAAATATCTAGGACCAGTGGCACCAGAACCCAGACAAGTCATTAAACACCAGCCCAATGACTACCTAGAGACCTCATTCTGCAAGATTTCCATCTTTTCTCCTTGTCAAAGCCAACAGAATCCAAGGTACTTGTAAACTGAGCCACCAACTTACACAGGTATCACTGTAGTAAATTAGCATTGTGGTAGCATTCAAGTTAATTTCCAGAGCCTCTGAGATAGCACTAGGTTAAGCCTCAAATGTATGGAGTTGCCTAGATGCCACAATTCCATGCTAACAGCTCTGCCATTTGTTCCACCACAGTGGCCAACTGAGACATTATACTTACTCTGAACTGTATAATCTCAACCTACTCAAAACCCTCTGCCTAGACTTCCCTGCTGCACCTCCCATTAGAAATCAATAAAGCAGACTTGGTAAATTCCTGGAGGATAAATTCAGTGAGGGTCAGTAAGGCCACAGGAACCACCACCAGCTAAGGGAGAGCCAGACAGACAGAGGAGTATTATGGTTAAAGGTCACACACCCACACACACCCACACCATGACCTTCTAATTCTTTGTTACAAAACCTGCCTGCAGCTACAACTGAAGAGTGACTACTGAGATAGGTGGACCTTTGGTTGAAGACAATTTGGCCACTCCTATGTCTTTGTAAACCTGGTGAGGCACACATTGTAGGCTGCCAGGTGAAGCTTCTAGCAGGTCTCAAGTACAGTTAAGCCTGTCACTGTAACTCAGTTGTGAATGGTGGGGTGAAGGAGGGACACTGATTAACCTGTGAGATGAAGAATGTGAAGCTCCATCCAAAGAGTGAAAGCAGAGAAATCTCCATGGATATGTGCACACTAGGGGACTGAGGAGTAAGGAGCAAGTCACTCTTCTCTCCAGGGCAAGAGACTGGAATGGAGGCTGTTATCCTGCAAAGATCCAAACCTTTCAGTAGGATACACCTAGGTAGACCCAAACTGAGATGAAAGAGTGATCAGAGATCACAGGAGCAGCTTCCTCCTGTGCCTTCACATAAGGACCTGCTTTTAAAAAACATTGCTAATAGAGAACTAAGGACCTGTTTAGTACATTTCAGCTGCTCTCCAAAGCTTTGATCCCAAGCACTTCTGCAGAAAAAGAAAGTATGCTGATAAGATGAACACAGATACTGCTTACTACCTTCTGTAGATAACCAAGAGGCATGAGGAAAAAAAGAGAACTAAATTCCCTTTGGCTGAGAGGTCTGGGACATATGATCTGAATTCAATCTCATCAGTAATTAGCTTCATGTCACAGAAGGGTTGTGGTGGGACAGAACCTCTGGAGGTCATCTTTTCCAATCCCCCTGCTCAGGCAGGGCCACCTAAAGCAAGTTGCTCAGGACCATGTCCAAACAGCTTCTGAATATCTCTAACAACAGAGACTCCACCACCTCCCCAGGCAATCTGTGCCAGGGCTCAGTCACCATCACAGTAAAATGTACTTCCTGATCTTCAGGACAATTCTGTGCTTCAGTTTGTGCTGTTGCCTCTGGTCCTGTCATGAGACACCACTGAAAAGAGCCTGGTTTCATCCTATTTGCACCATCCCTTTAGGTATTTATATAAATTGATAAGATCCTCCCTGAGTTTTCTCTTCTCCAGTCTAACAGATTGTCTAACCATCTTCCTTTCTTCCAAGAAAAGCAAGGCTGGGTGTAGACCAACAGAGATTTCCAGTGTCTATGCACATATGCCTATATGGAAATGAACTAGGACCAGCTCATTCCATATTTCATGCAATAAACATGATCCTGACCCAGACTGGTGACTTCACTGGCTTATCGGCCAATGGACCCTTTGCAATTCAGACTGCCAACGAGCATGTAATACAGGAGATATTGGGTGTTATTTTTAAACATGTTTAAAGGGAACAAAATAATTTGTTGGATTGCTTATGTACAAATGTGAGTATTGTAATTTCAACATTAGCTCTACTTGCTAAAGTTAGCAGAATATAATTACAGGTCTTGCATGCAAAGTTATCCTAAAATATCTATTACTACATGGTGAGGAAGAACTATCACATGATGAGTGCATACCAAAGCAGCCCTTGAGCCCAGCAGGCCTAGGACAAAATTCTCATCTAGTCACCTATGGCAAGATAGACTTCCATATGAAAATATTTCAGCTATAAGCTGAATCTAAGACTTTTGTTGGTGGAATATAAAAGTCTAAGTATACAGTCTTCATGGTTTCAATGATAATTTTCCAAATACGAAGTAGTACAGCACTGGCTTCATAAATCTATTGCTAATACCACTGTCTGCCTTTACTCACAACTGTGCAGGGCTCTGAACTGCAGATCTCAATCCCTTGTGGGCTGCTTTAGAACATTCTATCAGTATCTGCTGGATGGTTTAAAAAATACCATATAACTCTTCTGAAATGGTTGCCAATTCTCTAAATGAAGTAAATTCAAGAGGAGTCTGGGAAGAGTCTATATTTAGAGTTTGATTACAGTTTAACCCTGGTAAATTTAAACCAATTTAGTTAGCAAGACATTTTAAAATAAGTGCTTATTTCTGTTATGAACAGGGTTTTTTCAGTTTACCCTACAGCACCCTGAAGCAAATTTCAACTAAAACAAAAGTGGCCATTCCCAAGCCAAACATCCACTACCTGAACCCCAAATTCAAAGCTGATTAGAGCTGAACAAGTGCTAGCATCTTACAGAGGCATGGCTTTCCTTCTGCCTCAGACTACATATTAAATGAATTCATTCTTCTTCATCACCTTTATCATCATCAAGTAACTACTTGAATTTACAAAAGCACCTAAGGTTAACAGATGTGGGTTTGTGTCCCCCACTGGGAAAATGCCTTCAGGCAAAGACAAACAGCATGAACGGTGTCCAGAGAAGCCTAACCACCAATTTCTGCAGCAATCTACAGACAAGCTCTGCCCACTTTCTAAGCTGAGCAGAATTCTTGGCACAGTGAATCGTGCAGAATTGGACTCAGTCACTCACACCTCTGATTTTGTCACCACTGATGGAGCTCTCTTTGTTCTGAGATTGTTACGAGTATGACCTATTGCATATATGACTTTAAAAGCTGGCCCCACCACACTTTAAATTATTTGCTGTGTAAAAAGCATTAAGTGCTTTTCAGGAACCCCCCTGGAGTTCCCACAGGAATACCTGGTGGAATAATAACCCAAATTCTAAATGGCCAGAGCAACTCCTGCTTTGGAGGTGAAGTATTAGCTCATACTGGTGTGGCTAATTCCACTCAGGGCTGGTATATCATCTTAGCCACAAGTGCAGGAACACAGGACAGACAAGCATTTCAACACTCCTGGCTAGGGGATCTTGCCCTCAACACATATACTGATGCTTGTACATGGTCTCCTGGCTGTCTATACTCCTGTCCATCTGTTGGGATGGCATCATGCCAGCTAACAAGGTAGCACGCCAGCTTTCCTAGCAGAAATGTGCCAAAGAAAGATCGGCTGTTCTGAACGCACTGCTTTCAGAAGACTGCAAGAGCCAGGTAGAAATCGTCCCCACTAAAGGAAAAAAAATACAAGAAACTTCTGCACATCCCCAGCTCTCCTACAGCTATTTTGGGTTTGATCTCCCCTTCATTTTCAATATTCAAGCACCTTCCCAACCATGCAAATCTGAACAAAGTTGTTGAATCAGAGATTGCCAGGCAAAGCAGGTGGTATTTTAACAGAGTTGCTGGTAAGACCATTACATGCCTGCAGGAGGTCCTATCTCTCTCTCTCTATACATCCCACTAATATCCTTTGGAGAGAGCTTTCCCACCTAAAACTGCACATTTCTTCACTGTTTGCCTTCTAATTGGCTCTATTCCTTCATATTTTAAGAGCAGCTCTTCTCATAGGAGAAAACTGTAGTCTTTCACAATAACTATTAGCCTCTCAAATTGAACCACAAGGACATAGGAAACCCAAAACATCCAGTAGTACCCAGTTAACTTCAATTTTACTGTGAGCTTGAAAATTACAGAACCAGCTCAAGACCCTATGATACTGTTGTATTTGTACAGGCAGGAACTTCCCAACAGGCAGTAATTTAGGAGTCTGAAGAAACAGACTCCCTCTTTTCAGAAGTTTCCTCATGCTCACAAGCTACAAAGCCTCAGTCCCCGAGACCAATTGATCTGAGGGGCCATGATAGAGAGTGTGTAAGAAGCTTGCCAGCTCTAGACAGTATAGAAATACTCCAGAGATACTGAGAATACTCTTCTGTAAAGTTTTACATTTAAGCTGCACACTTGCCATATAAAGAGGGACAGACAAAACCACAGTTTGTGAAGGGGAAAAAGAAAAAAAAAGAAAAAACAAATGTAATAAATGTTGCCAAGAGGAAGCAAGACAATAGAAAAAAACAGTAAACAGAAGCAACATGGGCTGAGTTAATTCCCCTGAGTTAATATTAAAGCTATCGTAGAGCGGCCACAGGAGCCACACAAATACAGGAAAGTTGGGTTTCCTTTAAGGAGCAAGACTCAGACAAGGCCACCTGCACAATGCCAAAGCCTTTCCTCAGGAGTTACTCCTATGAGCAGGGCATGCTTAGTTCACTGGTAGGTACATCATTAGCATGGGCACTTTTCAGGTTGTGGCACGAACACCGGCTCCACGTTCCCCAGCAGCCTGGCAAACAGCACTGTGGGGAAACAGGGACAAAGAAAGGTGTGTGTTTCTCAAAACAGTTGACTGACAAACCAACGTATAGCTGTTTCAAGTTCCCAGAATCATTACATCAACAGGATACAGTCATCCATCATTTACTGAAGCCATCACAGTAGCGGGACCTTTTCTTCTCAGGTCAGTTCAGCCCAGTTACTTAACTGCTATCATTCAGATCGCACTGCTTTTGATACTGGCACATTCCTGGACTGGGCTCAGGTACAAACAATGTTCCATGCTTCATGACTCCAAAAGCAAAGAACAAGCAGTTGCTCCACCCTACCCTTTCCTTTCTCCCACTGACATTCTGCCCTATGAACAGAAATAAAGTGTTGTAGCTCAATCTACATGATCTAGCATTTACTACAGTTTGCCACTTACACCCCTGGACAGGGATCATACTCAGAAACATAACTTTTGACAGCAACAGAGTATGTGCTGGTGGGGGGAAATATGGGGTGTGAAGACAAGTAGATCTGGAAAAGGTTTTTGATAGCAAACACAGCCAGCGTGAAGGTAACCACCTGCTGGGAGGCGATTCTGACGTGTACAATATTGGGCAAGCAGGA
>NW_008611543.1:82976-104961 GCF_000691845.1 Merops nubicus | reverse complement strand
CACCCACGCACAAGACAGAATCAAAACTGACCCTCTTGAATTTTTTATTTGAATTAATGTTACCTTTTAATAACCTTTCACTGCACTCTGCAAAGACAACAGGTGTCATTAAAACAGCTGTCACTGTGCCAGTCTTCCCTGAGACACCTATTTATTTGGATCTTTCAAGAGAAACATAAATGAAATCAGTCATTCTGTATTAGAGGGTTCCCAGGGACAGTTAGTTGATTGGCATCTCACACTAGTGGGCAAGTCACCACAAGACACTTGTAGAAGAGAGCATTGTCCCTGAAGTCTTGATGCTTTAACATCTGACAGGAGTATGTATATATGTATAGACTGATTTTTTTTGATGAACGATACTCTGTGAAATATCAGAGAGAAAAATGTCAGACATACATTGCATAGCAATCAAGGGCTAATGAAGATCCAGGTATTAAATCAATTAAGAAGTATCAAAAGCTACCTAATCATCGAGGAACAAAATTGGCACCACAATATGTAGTGAGTATGGGAAAGCCTAATTTACTAAACATACCCTGCAGTCACATAATTGCATGTAATTTTACCAGCATAATTAACTAATTTAATTACCACTTCTCAAGTGCATCAATTATTGACATTACAGAGTTTTCAGACAGCAGAATTACTATGTGGTACATTCAGAGAATGCAAAATGCTTTGTACGCCTCGTTCCCAGTCACAGTCAACAACTGAGAGGGAACACAAGCAGCAGAAGGGGAGAGAATTGCCAGTGCACCACACAGAGCCCAGTTTAGTGGTCAGGTTTACAAGATGAACCAAACAAAACCCTGTTTGTGTAGGGCCGAAGAGTCACTAGCAAACAACTGGGGAGACCAAGGAGACAGAAATCTAAACAAGGTGCTAAACCAGATAACTCTTACTTCTGGACAACAATGCCTATTTTCAATGAAAGCTATTCAGGAGGTGAGGAACTCTTTGAGATCAACCAGTCACCCTTACCCTCTTAACAAAGGGTTTAATCTTAAACTCAGATCTACAAGGATATGCAGATACCTGCACCAAGCTCCACTGGCCTCAATAAAAAGTCATAAAGGTGTCAGGTCTGTCTGCACAAGTCTCAGAGCAGCCTCAGAGCCCACGGAGACTCAGGCTAGTATGTGATAAGAAACAGGGATGCACTTGAACAAACCCTGGATGCACTGGTTTCCTCCAAGACAGGGGAAAAAAGGTACAAAGATGAAGTATGGATGTGTTCTTATTAATTAAAATGTAGCTTTACCATGTGGGATCATTACTCAGACTTGAAGAACTATTGATCCCCTGCTTAATGTTTAGACACTGTATGTAAATCTTTGCATAAAACCATTTTGTTTCAGCAATGAGCTTTTCAAAGTCAAGAGAGATGTCAGCATCTGCTCCCTATGGAGTCTTAAGAGTCAGTGTCAGTAAAAAATGGGCAGCGTCAGTAGAAATTATGCCCTGTGTCAGTAAATTTGTTAACAGGGTGGTTGGAAACCCTGGGAGCTGTGGTGTCATTTTCTTTTCCCATTGCCCTCTTGTACTTGACCTTTGCACAGCTGTTTCACAGTATCTGGAGATGGTTGAACTGTGAAATAGTGATTACAGGAAAGGGGGCATTTTAATGAGACAATACAACACAGAACAAGAAGAGGGCATTCTTTCATATGCCAACTGAGATCTTTAAAGTCTTTTTTGTCTTTCAGATTCAATTAAGAGCAATCACCACAACCTCCCCCCCTTTTAAATCTAATACCAATGTTCTGTTACCCTTTTTAAGGTCATGAAAGCTTACTGGATTCATTGTGGAGATTATTCCAAGCAAGCAGGGGCACTTTGTTAAAATAATATAAAAGTCCAAATAAATCATCAATACCCAGAAGGAACTTAAAAGTCATGCAGAATAAAGCAAGTGCAGACTGGGTCCAATCAGCCGCATCCCTGCCAAGCCTCTGGGTGCAGCAGCACATGTAGTAAAAGTTCCTTCTCTAGAGACAAATGAATGAAACACTTGAGAAGAAATTCTAGCACAGCAAAGGTACTGCTACCCCATCTTTTTAAGGAGTAGACTTCATTCTCCAGTCAGTAGGACAGCAGAGATGGGACTATGAACCTGTTGCTGTCTGTCCCTGTGATAGCCTTACGAGGTTCCAGCTCAGGCAAAACTTCAGCTATTGCTTAAATTTAAGCAACAGCTTAATGTGAACAACTGGTTTGAAGTAAAGCAGTCAACTATATCTTTGACTAGAGATGAATCAGACTGGTCTGGTGCATGTGGCAGTAACGAAGCTTCCTCCAAAGGCACAAGAGACTCCTTGAATATTCTTCAAAGGTTCTATGCAGCAGCATGACACAACTCAGTCCCATCTGGAGTCCTGACTTGAAACCATGATGTGAAAAATCACGACAGTGAGAAAAGCACACGCTGCAGTCGTGGGCAGTGGAACAGAATGGAGGAGAAAGGGGCTACAACATTTTCATGGTAACAGACAAAATGACTTTTTGTAAGCAAACCTGATGAATGATGCTCTTCACGCTGCTCGTTCTGCAGGCTGCTCTCTGTACACCTGCCACGTGGCTGCTATCAGTAAAAGCAATTCCAGTAATGACATTGATGTGTGAGGGGCCTGCACTTGGGAGACACCAGCCCTAAAACATTATTCATTGCAGTTGTAAGTGGGTGGTGGAACTTCACCAGTCAGCTGAGTAAGTGCATACAAATGAGTGTGAACGGGCAGCAAAAAGAGTGGATGAGTCAGGAGCAGCAGGAAAGGAAAGAGGAAAAAATACAAAAAATCCTCCTTATACCCTGTCAGCCCTAGCAGGGATTGTCACACCACTCCAGCCTTTAAGTGCCCTCTCGAGTAACAGCAAAACCTGTAAAAGGGTTGTGAATGTTTCAAATGCCAAGAGTTACAAATCTGTGGAGTATGTATGCTACTAGATAGAAGTACTCCGAAAGCTGAAATACAGATTCCTGATAGTTTGTGCAATACACAGCTTAGCAATTCATATTTCAACCTGAAAAGTTGTGCACTGAAAAAACTACTAAAAATCATCATGCCATACACCCTGCGAGCAGCATGGCCTGTCCTACTGTGTGTGCAGGCACTGTTCTAAGACTCTGTCACGACGGGAAAGTTTATGGTTGATCACAGATGAGGTGGTAACACGTTCCCCTTGTAGCTTGCCAACAGAGCTGCCTGGTTTCCTATTCCACAGAGCCCAAGGAGTGCAAGTGGAATCAGAAATTCCTGCTCATCAGTACTGTCCATCCCTCTACCTGAACTAGAGGCCAGACAGATTAATTGGAAACAACAAGATGCTTTCCAAGTTACCATCACTTTTGTCCTTTCCTAGACCTTAGCCAAAGCTAAGCTTCCTAGACCTAGACCAAAGCTTTTCCTTAGCCTCTCAGACAAATTAATTTGGATGAACCCTTTCCTCATATATTCCATTACCCTTTGGCAAAGCCTGTGAGTTTGGTGACCTCTCTTTGGAGGCTCACTGTCAGTGGCAAGGGAAATCATGTTTCACTCTTCACTTGCCCAGATACTATAACCTCCCAGATATAACTGAAGTTAGATCCTCTTCACCCTTCATTCCAAATCTGGTATTTTGGACAAAACTGAGTTTTCCTCCTCTGATGTGTTTCCATGCTTTCTAGATGCTTCAGCATCCCTTCAAAGTAGAACGTATCACTGCAGATACAGATGGAAACAAAGCAAGAAGGGCAGCACAACACTGTGAAAGGCACATGACCAAGAATAGCTAACCATCTGGCTCTCCTCATTGGCATTCTCAGTATCACAGTTTCCCCTTGCCCATTGCATGAGAAGGGAAAACAGGTTGAATCTCCTCTTCTCCCTCACATTTGTGAGCCAGACTGCAAAAATTGGCCCAAAGGGTAGCACATCTGGCTAATGTCTCAGTGCTCAGCTAATTGTTTAACACAGAAAATCTGTTCTGAGCTGCTCTGGATCTCTTCTAAACAGCTGGACTCTCATGTAATTGCTATCCATTCACCACAACAGGGTAGCTGAGAAAAGCAGCCTGCATACCACATGTGCTACCAAGACAGGGAAAATGGCAAGGAGGGTCAGTACTGGGCCCGACAGCTCTGCCAGAACCCTTCAACTAACCCAAGCCATGCTGGAACTCCCAGCAAGATAAGCATCAATTATTAGCTAATTCTATCAGTTCCACATTAGAGTGGGCAGAACACAACCAAGGTCAATTGTTACAATTTAGTAAAACTAAGGAGGGGGAGCAGGGCCTGGGTGTCACCGAGGACCTTTCACAGAAGCATAGAATAGAAGATTTTTAAGGTCTCTTCCAACCCAACCTAGTACCATTTTTCTCAAATAAGATGGATAGTGGCTTAGCTGATTCATCTGCCACTTCCCTCAGTACCCACAGATGCAGCTCATCAGGTCCCAGGAACTTGTCCACCTTCAAGTTCCTTAGATAGTCTCAAACCTGATCTTCTCCTACAGTGGGCAGTTCTTGGTTCTTCCAGTGTATGCCTTTGCCTTTTGTGAACCGGACAGCATGGATGGAACACTTGTTGGTAAAGACAGAGGCAAAAAAGTCATTATCCCAGCCTTCTCCATGCCCCAGGTAACCAAGTCTCCCAGTTCCTTCCAGAGGGGGCCCAAATTTTTCCCTGGTCTTCTTTTTATATCATTTACATACTTGTAGAAGCTTATTCTTTTTGCCATTGATGTCTCTGACCAGATTTAATTTTATCAGGGCTTTACCACTCCTAATCTGATCCCTGGCTGCTTGGGCAACTTCTCTGTATTCTTCCCAGGCTACCTGTCCTTCCATCCTGTCCATATGAGGTCCCTATAGAGGGCCTCATCTTCTCTGTCTTCCTGGTCAGGTGGCCTGCAGCAGCCCCCACTATACTGTCCCCTGTCCCTGCCCCATGAGCTCTCACCCACGCCCAGGCAGAGCCCCAGGCACTCCAGCTGCTCACTGGCAGAGGGTGACACCCCCTCATCTCTCCTGCCTGTCCTTCCCAAAGAGACTATACCCTTCCACTCCAGCACTCCAGTCATAGAAGCCATCCCACCATGTCTCTGTGATGCCAATAAAATCAGCCTATACTACATATAATTTTGACAGATAAAAAGGAAAAGAGTTACTGTACACAGAATTAAAACTAGTGTTGTTTACATCCCGTGAGTATGGCTCCATTACATCTGTGACATTTGCCCAACACGAAGTTCAAACCAGTTACCTTTCCACTTGGTACTTTTCAAGGTTCAGTTCCAAAAAGGTGAATATAATTCGGGCCAAATTCAGCCAGCAGGAAAAAAAAGTGTACATATATATACACATGTATATATATATATGATGGAAAGATCAGAATGATTGGCAAGAGCTTAAAAATATTTTCTTAGGTACCCCAAAAGCCACAGTGCAATGATTTAAAAAAAAAAAATAATTACACTGGTTACAGAAATGCAGCCAGGCTTAAAATGGAAATGAAAGCTTCTGTGATTTTTTTCAAATGCACATAACAAACAGAAGAAAGAGAAAGGTGACAATGATAACTGTAAAACAAACTAGACATTGCAGAAAATAGAGAATAGAAGCAAAAAGATGTGAGAAACCAACAGCCAACAGAGCCAAAGAACCAGGATAAATATTTCAAAGTTCATTAGGAACAGAAGGACCTTTCACAATGACAGGAATATGTTGCTGGATGAAGAAAGCTGTCTTGTGAGCAGTAATAGTAAAAAGACAGAAGTCTAAGAAAAAGACAGATGATCTAATAGTGCTGAACAACCCAAAACCAAAATCCCCAAATATGCCCTGCCCTCCAGAGAAAGATCACAATTCTTCCACTGTCTACATAAAAAACAAGATTAAAGCACTATTGGACTACAGTTTATAAGATTGTAACTGGGGAGCTAGAATTTAGTAGCTGAGTTTTCTATTCAGCAAAAGGAAAATAAGGTTGAAAAGGCTTGAAAGCTGTAGAAAAAAAAAAAGGGAAAAAAAAGAAAAAAGCTGAGGTTCTTATTTTAAGTTTTTCAAGGATCTGACTCATTGGCCAGTTCACTGTTTTACAAATGCTTCACCATCCACACACCCTGGGCTCAAAGGGCTGCTGGACTAGCATGACCTGAGGAGGGACTACAGTCCATATGCTGATTTATACCAGCAGGAAATTTGGCCCTCCACATTTTGGGAAGAACTGGTGTTTTATTCCTATTTACAAAGATGAAAGATGAGAAGAATTCAGAACTGGCTCAAAAAGTGCAGGTGCTCCCCACAGCTCTGCTGGGGGGTGGGCAATATTGGCAGGACCTCCTCACCACCGCTACATCAATACCACACCTTGGCTCATCAACCAGTGAGACCAGCTGCAGGAGAGACAGTCAGGAAGCTTCCTTTTACACTAGTCCAGACATTTCCTTTCCACTACCAATTAACTACCCACAACACAGAAAAGCTTATCAGCAACATCAAAGAATGCATTCCTCACTAACACACACGGTAGGGCAGATAACGTCTCTGGCTGCATCAGATTTTCTAATTAAGCATGTGGGAGTGGGGGAAAGAATAGGGGGGGCTAAAAAAAAGAAGCAAGCAGAGCACACTGTGTGTGTTGTTAGCAGTCACTACTGTCAACTGAAATACAGGTGCCATTAGCAATCTGCTGTCTGCTGAGCTGCACTGCTCTGGGGCCTCACTTCCCAGTTGGGCTTTTTTGTCTCTGTCTCATAGAAAGCAATGTATAGAAGACTCCTTCAGTGTGGTAAGGTGAAGAAATAGCACAATGATTTCACATTTGTCTTTGATACCTTCTATCTCACAGTAAAAAAGAATAAAAATAAAGGAATCAGATAATGGAAACCATTGATTTCATAAAAAGACCATGTTGCTTTAAAAAACAAAAGCCAAATGGAAGAAACTAATAACTAAAATGGTTGAATTATTTATTAAACAGTTGAACAAATAATTCACTATATGGAATTTATTAGATGAACTCAGCTTCCCCCACTCAGCAGTTTAAAATTCACTTGAAAGAATCCAATTGAGCTGAGGGCAAATCTCTATTTCAACTCTGAAAGTGCAAGCACAGACAGTTCAATATTTTCTTTTCAAGCTCTATCAGTTAATTGAGAGTATTTTCACTTTTTTTTTTTGTTTTGTTTCCCAAATGAAAGAGCACACATGCACTCCCAGCACAAATAATTGTGCACGTAGTTTAAAAAATTGGAGTCTTTATATATTTGTGCCAGCAAAACTTGACAGCAGGAACATTCGCAGGAAGCAAACACAAAGAAGACGTCACTACAGATGAAGCAAATTAATTTTCAGATTGAACATTCCCAAAAATATTCTCCAACTACAAGACAGATCATTATGCTGAAGTATGAACTGTGAAAAATTAACAACAGAAAATATGCAGTGCCTACTTTGCAAGCCTCAAATTGGGTAAATCACCTTAGGTCTCGTGGTTGTAGTAGCCACATTAATTGCTCAAGATCTGGTTCCTAGATAAACTTTTCTGCATGGAAAACAAGTCTTTGTTTCATTATTAAATCCTAATGCAAACTGATGGTGCTATACAAAACAATCTTCTCTTGCAATTCCAGCAGCAGCTCCATTGAGTTCAGCTTGAAACTGGCAACCTGCATTATTCCGGTTTAGATCTATGAACCTGTCACATGCTGCTTTTTGTGGCATTTAAAAAAGAGTTAATATTTGGCTAATATGTTTATCTTTGCATAATGTTACTGTCTATGTGCAGGAAAGAAAGAAACAGCTGTTGCAAGCCTAACCCTTGCTCATTAATCTTTCATCATCTTGGGACTTCCAGCGTTGTATTCACTGCTACTGCATCAGCTTTCTATTCAGCAGTGGTATCTGAGAGCAAATTTCCTACAAAAATGCCATTTAGCCTTGCCAGAACCACTTGTACTGAACCTGGACAATGAGGCTCCACACACATCATCACCCAGCAGAGATGGGGGCACGAGGTCAGCAATATTTCTACCTTACCAACCCTTGCAGAACCTGTCTGCTGGTGGCTGCTTGTTTCAAGGGGAACAAGAGGCATCCCAGGTGTGGTATTCCCTCCTGGTAGCACAAGAAGCAATTCCAGCTCCCTTGCATGAAGCTGATGTTCTGAGGTCTGCTCTTGCTCAAACACTTGGCAAATATCCTGAAACTTGGAGTGCCCAGGTTACACCCCGAAACTTACAGATTCAGCAGCAGAGAACTATCTCCTCCTCCTGTCTCATGGTCTCATCCTTGCCTGATTTTCTTCTCAGCCTCCTTTTGGATGCATGCCCAAATCCACAGATGTGCACAGGAGGTAGATGGCACTAGAGGTGCCCTTAAGCACCTCAGCTGTTACTTCGCACTGCCTCCCAGGTGTTATTAGCAGAAAACATGCATTGTAGAAACCACAGTAGGCTTCTCTTCACACCATTCTTGTTTTTAATCTTTCCAAATTCTCAGGAAACAGAGTCAGTGGGTATCTGGGAGTCGGAGCTGGATGACTTTCTCTTCCTTCTCGTTAGACTATTTATATAAGCATGTAGGAAAGCATATATTGGTTTCAAACATCTGTTTGTAGTATGTCAGCCTTCACTGTTGTAGTAAAGTCACCACTCTGGCCAGGAAACACAGTTTTGCTCAGCTGACAAAGCATCACACACAGCTTGGCTCTGCCCTCAGCCACCTATCTTTGGGCATTCAGGCCACTAGCACCAGACAGGGGAAAAACTGCTGTATCTGTGCTGCAGGCAAACTTCATCCAGCACCTCGTGGACTGTCTTGGAGCAGTTCTAGGTGGGTCTGTGCCTGGCCTGTCACCATTGCACTGACTTACATATGAGGTGAACACACTGAGAGCATTTAATTCCTCATGCCATGCTCTAGTGCCAGGGAAGTGACTGTGATATTTTTTGCTGTTCCTCACCACCTATCCATTACCATGCATGCACACACTGGTATAAATATAGGCTGGGCCACATGGAAGAATAGCATAAGTTAGTCAGGGCAAAAATTATGCAGAATTTCTTCTTCTGGAAGATGCCTGGAGAATTTTTGATACTTTCATAACACACATCATAAATTATCTATGCATGCGTACATTCAGACAACATACATCAGTAAGGTATGTTGCAGAATCACTAATTCACATATGACTCATGTCAACAGAATTGAGCAGAAGGCTAAACTCTGAAAATGGATAACATGGTCCATATTGATGTTAATATCTGTGCTTCTGTCTATTTGGTTTACATACCTTCATAATACCATATCTCCTTCTAGTGACCAGCCTGATGAGACTTGAAAGGCACTCCTCCCTAGCACAATAAATGCAAACTAGTTTTCACACGAAGAAGTGGAAAGAAAACACCACCAATAGCTTCTTATTCTTTGTGCTAAGTGTGCTACTGGTGCTCACCTCATCTGCATTTAATAGGTTGCCTTCACACTCTCCACAGAGCTACAGATTCTCATGTTAAACAAGGAAGTTCCTGACAGCTTTCTCTTTCCTAGGGCAAGATTGCTCAACTAACAATAACTAAGATACCTTTTGACAAGTGCAGCTAAGAGCCAGTAAAGCTTAGTCAACCTGCATCGGTCTTTCTTGGCACCTTTCTTTCAGTTTCATATCCAAACACCAAATACTGATGATTCTTGCAACGATTATAGAAAATTATAAAAAAAGGAAACGGATGCAAAAGTAGAAATCATATTAATCAGTTGAAGGAAAATACTTTTTCAACTACAATTGTGGCTGAAACCCATAAATTAGATGACTGAAGTAATAAGACATGTGAAATGGCTTTTAAGTCCACTACCAGCTCCGTGCAATAAATTTCAAATGACATCCAGGCTTTTAGTGGAGGGGATGATTTATTGCAGTCTGCAGGAAGAAAGCTTTCATGGATTATCTCTAAAGTGGCAAAACTGTATTCTGAATTTTTCAAAATTAGTGTAGCTCAGTGAATGTTACTGACAAGCAAGTCCAAAAGCACTTTCAAAAAAAAAAACCAACCACAAAACCTTTTTGTAAGAAAAATAGCAAACATGCTTTAGAATATCCATAGATTTTGCTGCAGGAACTACATCTTGTATTTTTGTAAATCAAGGGGGGAAACCACAAGAGAATAACATGTTCCATGTGTTGTTCACCTGGGCTCTCCCCAACCAAAACTATTTCAGTAGTGAACTTTAAGGCAACATTACTCAGCTTTTGATGCTAAAAGTCTACAAAGCAATTTGGTAGATACTGCAAGTTTCTCTTCAAACCTATAAACCTAAATGTACTCTTTCTACTATTTTTGCCGTTAGGCAACATGAATGAGGTGCTCACCACACAAATGCTTTCTAAAGACAATCCAGAGGGTCCTGTTTCCTTCGAGCATCCAGAAATAGACTTATTTCTGTTCCTCTGGTAAAAGGGATCAGAGAAAACGTGTCTCCACTGGAATCAGAGAGTGCCATAGCATCAGTGTACCGGAGCTGTGAGGCTGCAGGGCACTGCTCTGCACCTGACCACAGCACCCTAGTTGCTGGTCTCTCTCCCTGGGGTGAAGATGGCTGGTAAGAGCCCTCTGATGTTGTCCCGGTTGCACCCCTGGTACACTCCTGCTCATCACTGTAAATAATTGTGTCTAAAGAGCAAATGTTCCAGGGGACAGGCATAATCCTCTTCAAGAGGCATAGGTGTGCCTTGGCTAAAAGCTGTTAGACACAGACCCCCAATTCTGATTGCTTTACTGTGTAGTGACAGTAAATAACTCTTGTCATTCTCAATACGTGGGACACTGAATTTGCATATGGATGGCAGTTAAAACTAGGCCATTTTGTGTCAAGTAATGGAAGTGTTATATATGGAAAACATCATCTTACACTCTTCTGACATACTTCATCCAGAGTATTTCTAAAATATTTTATAGAGTAAGTATGGATCTAATTTCACTGGTATTCAGAGCCGAAAGTGAAGATCTATGCTTTAGCCAATTAATTTATATAGAAAATGTACAGTGGTGTGATTTAGTCTCCCAGGAGAGAATGCAAGAAGATACCAAGACTAACAGCCCTTCTTCTACGTGACTGTTAACAATGCTTTAGCTTTCATTAGTCTTCCCTACTAAAGACTAACCATTAGCCTTTTAAAGCATGAATTCAGCACTGACCTGCATTAAGAGTAGTTTTTCACTGACTCTACAGTATTTACAGCTCCAAGATTTCCCCTGAAAGTCCCCTATCCAAAACCTGATAGCAATATTTTATGGTGAATTCTGGAAGCAGTAATGGATTCTTGCAAACACCTTTTAAAAGAAAGCCCACCCTAACTTGAGGCAATCTACACTAAAACAGAGCTGGATTTAAAAAAATAGTAACAGCTTTTTCACACAGGCCATTCTCATCTACTGTTTTTGTTTTGTTGTTGGTTGGGTTTTTTGTTTGTGGTTTTTGTTTGTTTATGAGTTGATCACAGCATCTTTCATAAAGCTAGTTACAGACATTACCTTAGCTTTACAGGCAGAGAATCTGAGGCACAACCCAGTGAAATTACTGACTTAAAGCTGTTGGCAGGACAGTGACAAAGCCTCAAACAGAACCCAAAGTTTCTCACGGAAGTGCTTTAAACAGGCAGATACACTGCAGATAGCACTGATTAGAAAGTATGGGATGGGGGAGGTCTCAGAATTCGATATAAAAATTTTAAATCCTCTCCCTGCATGTGTTCAAGTGAAGCCAAACATACACTGTTTTTCATCCTTGGTTTCAGGTGTTCAGACACATACTAAACACACGTCTTCCTCTGTACTCTGTGTAGCACAAGCCACACAAATACACTGAAATCTTTAAAAGATGGCAACTTCTCTTCATCAGCAAGTATAGACAAAATTCAGAAGAAAACTCTTTTGCTGTCAGCACTTAACAACCACATGACTTCCCAAACATTCACAGTCAGAATTATGGCACTCAGTCTATCAAACACCAGCTTGTATCTACTTTGTTGCAGGCAGAAGATGCAAGACATTTGCTCTAAGGAAATCTCATTCCTTGGATGATGGACCCAGCTGAACAGACAATAAAAACCACCCCTTATAGGGCTTTAAGTATTAGAGACTATGCTAAATTCCAAATATCCCCAAGAGGATGAAACGGACTTTATCATCCATGGATACATAAGCATACTGCTGCTGTTCACTTAAAACATTAAGTAAATTACAGGCTGGGTATCCAGCATTTTTCAGGTTTTGATCATGTATATCTCTTACATTTTAGGCAATGTAGAGTGACTATTTTGTGCATAGTGGCAAAGTGATGATAAATGACAGAGTACTTAGTGCTATTGCAGCACAAACAAGCTTGTGCATTTTTATGAAAGCTAAATGGAGAAAAATAACTTTGATATTCTTTCCCCACATCTTAAAAAACTCCTTACATTTTTATGAAAGAAACGGTACAGGGAAGACAAATTGTTACGTCAATTATTTATAAATTCACATGGAAATGCATGCAGAACTCTTCCCTTCTGACCTATGCATAGAGCTTCACTTGCACTTATTGTTTCTGTAGAGCTCTACACAACTTTAATCCTCCAAACCACAATCCCTACCTGTAGCCTGACTTTATAGGTGGGACCACGTCTGCAGAAGAATTACAGTAAGCAGATAACAGAAGGCTCTTGCCTGACATGTCTAACGCCCTTTCTCATTAATGGGCAATATGCCTGCACTGACAGGAAAATTTATCTCAGAGTCTGTGATAAATCAGTCAGATTTGATCTGCTCTATGTAAAGCACCCAGCCAACACTGATTAAATGAGCAGTGCAGTGCTCTTTCAATAGCGCATCAATGCTTTGCAGCGCATCAGCACGGACAGACAGCTCAGAGCTATAGATGAGAGAGGATCAGGACTTATGTTCTCAGTCACTGGAAGAGTTCGCTGTAAAATATGAATACAGTGATGCGACTTCCTTTCCCATCCCTGTTCCACACATCCATCAGCATGTTTTGCTGGTCATTCACGTTACTACGTGTGATGATTTGGGGTGAAAAGAGTTTTATGCACACTGCTGTGTCATTTTAAAACACTGTGAATGAGCTTGGATTATAGTGCAATACCATGATACAATTTTAATAAAAGAACTTAAAAACAATAACTATAATTCTAATCCTTAATCCTGTTCTCTCTCTCCCTCCTATCATCCTCAACCCTTCCTTCCTCACTACGAAAAAAAAAGTCTTCAATAAAGGCTGATCAAGTGTTCCCTCAAAGAAAAAAATCACATAATTGAAGAAATGTCCAAGCTGAGCCTACACTAGTGACCCAGAACCATCTCAATTCTGACCGCCCAAGCATCAGAAACAACCCAGTGCCTTTGCTCCACAAGCAAATCTACAGAGAGCTTTGATGGACAAGCTCTCTTGCAGATCCAGTGCTGACAACCAATTTTTCTAGCTCTGATTTAGGCTCCCTCTCAACCTGCCAGTCTTAGCACAGTAAGAAGTGGCACACCTGGCATAAGCAAGCTCCCATGGGTACTCATCAGCACAGGACCTCTCTTCCAGAAAGCCAAGGAAAGGGCTGCAGCCTCAGCAGCAGAGTTTGAGGCTCTGATACTAAAGTGACTCTTCTTTTCTCATGTTGTTGAAATCCAAGATCAGAAGGAAAAGGAACCGAAGAGGGGAAGTTTCAAGCACGTTTTTGAGACAAATGATGCTTTCAGAATGACATCTGAAGCTCCACATGACAGATGTTTCCACATTTACCAAAACTGTAGCCAAGACTCACCAAGATAGAGAGGTTCACTTGGCATGTTCAGGAAGATTTATTTCATCCATCCCTGAAAAAGAGGCTTGATGTGCTCTGGAGTGGGCTGAGAGGATTCCTCCATTTCAGAGACATTCCCCTTACCACCCTGCTTGGCACAGATACTCTCACTAGCACTTTACCTACAAGCTCCTTTCCCTCATCTCTACCTTGTAAGCTTCCAAACTTGGTCTTCCAGCTCAGGGCACACAAGCCCTGTTCATAATGCAAGAACAAGGGCATATCACAGTATACACATCTAATGTCATGAGAACACCTCCAAAATGCAGGGGGCCCAGCCAGACTTAACCATCTGTGGACTGTACTCAAAATCTCCTCCTGGAAGATAAAGAGTTTGTATACATAATATATACATCATGCCTCTTATAAAAAGTTTTATGCCAGAAATAGTCACTATAAAATCCCACAGAAAAACAATTATGAGGCTTGTTACTAGTGCTAAAGACTAGCAAAATTTGACAGGCTAGCCCAAGAAAAAGATATGTTTTGACTGGAATGGCTGGAGACTATTCAGAATATAGATATTTAACTCCTCAGCAACACGGGAAAAAACATAGGAAAGTTATGAAATTGCATTAAAAAAAAAAAAGGAGAAAGAAAATAAGTAAGGGTAGGGAAAAATTATTAAACATTTTGATAAACATGGCTAGAAGAAAAGGTGTGAAACTGAGAGAGGGCAGAGTAGAATCAGGACAAACAAACAAGAAGTGTCCTAACAACAATGTTCATTCATTCTGGAGTAATCACTCTCAGGAACTGAAGTAGGACCCCATCACCTGCAATGCTTTTGCCCAGATATCACTGCAAATGAGCTCATTAACACTAGGACATCAAACCCTAAACTGAACCAAATGCTTGACAATGTAATGCAAAGGGGAAACACTGTATAGGCAGAACAATACTTCATTTCTATCACTGTAGCAAGACCTAATGACTGAGTTCATGTGCTAGTGTAGTTTACAATGCTCTGAGTAAAGGAACAAGAAAAGGGGGATAAAGATGGAAAGAAAAAAGGTTTTATGGAGAAGAAATCACAGAGAGAAGCAATAATCTTAGTTTTCCATTTGTAAATTCAAAATTGAAAACCTTTGGAAACTAGTGAGGCAGCTTTTGAGGTGAGCACCAAGTGCTACTCAAAGGGAGATCTTACTTGTATTCCTGAAGTATTTATTTCCTACGGATGCTCTCCAATTTCCACTGAAAACAAAAGTATGTTCCCACTTTAATTCCGATAGAAAATTGGATTAGGTTCTAGAATAAACTCAGAATCATAGAATCCTTTAGGTTGGAAGAGACCTTTAAGATCATCAAGTCCAACCATTAAGCCAACACTACTAAGTCCTCTGCTAAAACAGATCAGAATCTGTCAGGGTTGGAAGGGACCACAAGGATCACCCAGTTCCAACCCCTCTGCCATGAGCAGGGACACCTCCAGCTAGATCAGGCTGCCCAGAGCCTCATCCAGCCTGGCCTTAAAGACCCCCAGAGATGGGACCTCAACCACCTCCCTGGGCAACCCATTCCAGGGTCTCACCACTCTCATGGGGAAGAACTTCTTCCTCATGTCCAGCCTGAATCTGCCCACTCACTTCCAGCTTTGCCCCATTCCCCCTAGTCCTGTCATTACCCAATAGCCTAAAAAGTCCCTCCCCAGCTTTCTTGTAGGCCCCCCTAAGATACTGGAAGGCCACAATAAGGTCACCTCAGAGCCTTCTCTCCTCCAGACTGAACAGCCCCAACTCTCTCAGTCTGAATCACCTCCTGAAATTATTTTTACAGCTTTGAGAAGTTAGAAACCAACAGGTTAGTTTCACTTCCTTGCCCCATGCTTTGCAGTCCAGCAAAAAAAGATGTCAAGTTGCATGAAGCTTGAATCCATTCTCCTTACTCTGCCAAAAGACCATATGACCCCCAGGGCCCTGAACAAAATAGACATTCCAAAGACCTAAAATCCTATAAAATCATGCAGGACACTACTCTTCACATGAATAAAACTACATGCATTCAAATAGCACTAAATCAAAGCAAGCACCTTTACATGCATACGTTACATTCACCGAGTGGTATGTACCAGAGGACCCTATGTGTTGATAAATTCCATGAAGAATCCACAGGCTTCAAGGTAAACTACTTTTGACACGTAGAATTGGGCAAACAGTGCATTTGAAGAACGGCCTACCAGAGAACTCTCACTGAATTTCAGGAGAACAATCACAGAATGGTTTGAGTTGGAAGGGATCTTTAAAGACCACCCAGTCCCAATCCTCCTGCCATGGGCAGGGATATCTCCCCCTAGACAAAGTTGCTCAGAGCCCCATCCAACCTGGCCTTAAATGATTCCAATGGTGGGGCATCCACTGCTTCTCTAGGCAACCTGTTACAGTGTCTCACCACCCTCATCATAAAAATTTTCTTCTTATCTACACTCTCTTGGTTTAAAACCATTGCTCCTTGTCCTGTCACTACACGCTTTTGGTAAGAAGTCTCTGTCATTCTTATAGACCCCCTTTTTAAGTACTGAAGGGCTATAATAAGGTCTCCCCAGAACCTTCTCCAGGCTCAACAACCCAAATTCCCTCAGCCCACCCTCATAGGAAAGGTATTTCCTGGAGAAGTAACAGCCACAAAATCACAGACCTGTTTTACACTAGGACACAGAATCCTCAAGCACCCAGCTAAATAGGAAGAAAGATCAAAACTGAATCCTGGCAACAAACAGATGCATGAAAAGTAACAGTAATACCAGAATACACCTGATGAGATGATCCTGCCTTCTCCCCTAGTTCTCCTTGCAACCCAAAGTCACCTGCCATTATCTGCTTATGGCAACCTGCAACAGCAAATGCAGAAGGTCTTTAGCTATCAGGTAGCTAAACAGCTGCAATCATCAATGGACATTTCTTAAAATTAAGTGAACATCAGAACAAATTCCCTGGCAATAAAGCTTACAGATTATTTTAGATATCAAGCTTCAAAGGTAATTATATAGAAGCTATTGCATGGACTTCCTGAGTCTTTCAGACACTTAGTTCTAGGAAGAGCTTTTTTCAACTGGGGCATTTCTATAAACATAGTGGGAGAAAAAATGGGCTTTGGCCCAAAGAACTTTCATTCTAAATAAATGCAGGAAACAAAAAACAAGTGACACAAAGAAAGGAACCAGCAGATAACTCTAGTAAATGTTGAAGGAGATGTCAGGACACAGCAGACTAGCAGCTGACAAGTTGGCTTGCTCAGTTTTAAGTGGTTGGGGTTTTTTTTAAATGGGCATTATGGAAAAGGAAAGTATGAAGAGAAACAGTGGATATGTTTGTGAAGAACTCTTCCCAAATGGCTCAGTGTGGAAGGAAACACAGGCATTTATTAAATCATTCATATGGAGGATGCAGAAGCTGATGTTGAAGGCCATAAAAAAGCAAAAGCTGTGTTTCAGTAGTGAATAAGAAATGGTTAAAAAACTGTCAGAAGCCCAAAACGCCTTGGAAATGAAGACAAATAACTTACATATGATACAATAGGAAAAATAGAGACAGAGGAAAGATACAAAGGAATGACTTGAACAAAAATACAGGGTAGCAAAGTGACTTTTATATCAACATAATGGGTGAATTTAACTGAACTGTTTTTCAGACTGTTTTCTTCCATGTTACATGTTATTACATACGTGCTGAAATTATTATTACCTTATCATAAAGTTAATTAAATCACGTACTGTGGGATAATAAAGCACATGGTTGCATCTATTTACACTCCCTCCATTATGAAAAATTCTACAATCAATTTTTTTGTAAACGTGTGCTTTTCTGTGCTGAACATCCTCCATGTCTGACAGAGAAATGGGAAGTGAAGAGGAGCAGATGTTTTTGCTTCCATAATCCCCCCTCCTCAAAATCTTTACCCACTTGGATATTAAAGCAAATTGTTCCAGTGTCAACATGAACAAACATACTTTAGGAATTCCTCTTGGAAATCCATACCTCAGTTTTCCTTTGTTTAAGCAACATGAGGAATGAGCAGAAGTAGCTCAAATTTCTTTCATGAAAAAAGGTCCTTCAGTCATGCTTTTCATGGTGCAATATATGGAACTTTTAAAGTTTCAGTCAATAGCTTGGTCAAGCATCCAAATCTGAACTGTGATATTTACAATCCAATCTTCTGAAACTAATGAGTCATATTATAACAAGCAGCAATTGTGGTTCATGTCCCATAATCAATCTCACATTACATTTTTAAGTCATTTAAAATCAAAAAAGTTCTCACACTACACTGCTGCCTGTAAACACAGTTTTCATGCCTAAAGGAAGGAACACGAGGGACAAAAGTAGAAGGAAAGGTAGACTGAATAATGTTATGGGCTACTGTAGCAGGAGAGTTTGTCCAGCACCATTCTGGTGCAAGTGGGAACAACTCTCATGCTTTTATAGTTTACTAGTGGGAGGAGACACAAATATGTATACTAATATTTTCAGTAAAAACACTCCAAATTGAGCAACAAGAAGAAATCTTAAAAGCTTGATCAAATTTCAACAGGATGCTTCGGGGTTTTTTTAAAGCTAAAAAAAATGCCATAAAAGCTAGAAACAATCAAGTAAATTATTTATAAAAGACTGAAACTGTTGAAAAACACTTAAGATTTTTTGAAAACTAACTAGAAGGTTTTATTTCCATTGAGTCACAGAACCATGTTCAAAACATGACAGCTTCAACCATTTTAAAGTTACACTGACAAGCACAAAACCTGCTTGATTCAGTAGAAAATAGTTTTTTCAAATTTTGAAACAACATACAAACAAAAAAACTCAGTACCTGGGTAAGTCAAAAAGACTCTGAAAGAACAGCCTACCCAAACTTGGCAGAGATACCACATACAGCATTTTTCTTTGCTTCTGAATCTGCCTCCAGACATTTGTATCACATGGAAAATGGTGCAATAATACAACTGCAGCAACAGTCAGCATAGCTGGTGACTCCTTCCCTTGTGTGAATGGTTACACCAGGCTTTCTAAAATTAACAGTGGGATCATATTGTCTTTTACACTATTTACACTAGACACTCTACAAGAGATAAATTGTTCTGTATCAGTGGGAAAATAGCTAACAATTATATTTTGTATGTAAAGACACTTCCCTATATAGAAAAATGTAGTGAAATTCACATCTACTGGTATATGTTGAAAAAGAGAGCACAGACAGTAAGCTAATTTTATCTTGTTCAGTTCTGCCCCTGTTTAAGTCTGTTTCTTTTCTACAGGCATGTTCTGTCTCATGTCTTAGTGCTAATGAAGTTTATTATTTAAATGGTCAAATGCTCCTGCACATGAAGTATCTGGGGCCATACATCACGTAAGGTACCAGTTTTAGAAGCCATATGTCCTTGCCATAGAAAGGGACTACATGATGGCACAGCCACTCTCAGCAGTAAAAAAGAGGTTTCAAAACTGAAGGTATGCTGTGGCCTGTGACCCATGACAGCTCTGTCCACCCTGGTAAGGGTAGCCAGTGTCAGAAATGCTTCCCCACACATAGTACCATGCACTGATACAGGGATTAATTTCTTGCAGCAGGGAAAAGTGAGTTACCATCCAACAAGTTCTTTTCTGTTGCAAGCCCCTGTCAAAGGGCTGTAGGCATGTCCAACATCCTAGTGGCTTCAGATTTCAAACATATGGGAGTAATGTGGCCAAATCCATGTTAAAAACTGGGAGGACTTGGGTATTCTGGTCTCTCCCATGGAGGCTAAACTTCAGCCATTTATAAGCTTTCCAAACCAAGACATCTCAGTCACAACAAAAGGCATCTGTTCAGACGAAGATGTCTTAATGCTTGTTTGTAGAAGGCCAGGACTGCAACACACAGGAATGAGCACACCACGTGGGAATAACAAAATGGATACCTGAACCAGCAAGTGTGATCACCACTAATATTCAGGGTCATCAGCACTCAGCAGCAGCGTTGGCACACAAGGCGGCTGATTTATGACATCCAAATCAATATATTCACAACTCATAACAACACGCCATTCATTTTTCTGCAATAGAGAATGATATTCAAAAGTTCTCAGATCTTTCTCCCATACTCAGCTGGAGACCATGAATTATTTAATTTCTTGGTTGCCTTTGTATGTGCAGCATGGGGACCTAGTTTTCATTTGGCTTGACAGTTGTATCACGCTGTATTTCTCTAGCAAACCCTTCATGCAGCTCTTTGTGAAATCTTTGCTTTCTGTGGACAACTGTTATTTCAAATTAAAAGCTGCATGAGTTTTTGTCAATATTAAGACTTTATGTTTAATTTTCCCTTCAAAGTTCACAAACTGGCTATTCCTATAATTCATTCCATGTTATTTCATAGAGAAGATTACTACTGCAGCATGCACCCATCAAAATCATCTTTCTCAACAACAAAACACTGTTTGTAGCAGCCACACATCAATGAGATGTCTTCAAGCCTGCAACTGTTGCTTTTTCATAATTATATTTTCTAATCCTCCTTTATACACGAGAGCTCAATTCACTTCCTGGTACAATGCATTAGCATCCTCTTCAAATCCATTAGCAGTACCACAAGATTCACAGCCTCTCTCCCTCTTCAAAATAGTGTTATTAAGTTACCGTACAGCAGGCTGAAGACTATGAATATTTTAAGTCCACTGTATGTACCAAATCAGAGAAATCAATCCTAGTCTTTTACTGTATTGTCAATATTCTAAGAGACACAAGCTTTGTTAAACTTGTGCTGCCAACACAACAATACATGGTGCATTTAATAGAGAGATTTAATATCTAATATGATGGTAACAGCATAATCTCTCCAGTCATTTTCAACCCATAGCATTCAACAGTGGGTGACCTTAGTCGACCACCTGGCTAAGTGAGGCCAAGCATCTCAAATGTGTTCAGCAAAACAAAACTAATTCTTCACATCAGTTGCCGTTAGGAATATCAGGTGTCAAAGATTATCAAGACAACTAGTACAATGTTTCAAACCACTTCACAAAGTCTAAAAGTGGGTTGATTTATACTACAGCCTTTTGGAGTTTGTTTTGTTCCACCCCTCCAAAAATGAACATTTATTTTGACCAAATATCAAACATTCATACTAAAACTCATTTAGCCTTTTTGAATTATTGGTAAAATCTGCAGCTGAAATGAACAAGGCAAAAAACTATGGATGACCCTAGTTTGCTCCCTTTGCAAGTACAGGTCCAAAACAAGGCTGACAACCTGATGGCTATCAAAAATGCAGAAGATGCAGATGGCCTCAGCCAATTTCCAGCTCTCAGAGGCTTCACAAGGAACAAATTCCACAACTTCTTCAAAGGCATTTGCAAAAAGAGCCCTCTTCTAGAGATTCTTCAATGCCAGAAATCCAGGTGGGTTTACATATGGGTTTAGAAATTACTTAGATGCTATATGGAGTCTCTGTGTTTCAATCTAAGGACTTTGATCCAATAAAAGACATGGAACAGCAGCTCAGCTTTCAATGCTATTCTAATGCATAGCTCTGCAATGAATTTGAGCCACTGTAGTTGGCAGCAACCAATCTCCCAGTGTTGGGAATGTTGATGAAGCCACACCAGTCTCCTTAAACTTCCACGTGAGCAGCGTAGGTTAGAGGCAAGCAGAAAGCAGCACACAAACACATGCCACAGCACAAGTTTGTCCTTTCCTTTTTATCCTCTCCTTGATAGCCAACGCAAATTTTGCCTCCACCAGTTTTTCAGCATTAATTAGTCTTTATTTTTATTCATTTTTTAACTGCTTTCACTATTTCAAAAGCCACATTTTGTCATTTTCCTGCCACACCTGGGAAATGCTTCCTAAAAGCTTAAACAACAACAAAAACAACCAGGAAGCAGTTCTATATAAAATGTTTAAGCAAGGAAACTCTCACCTTCAGCTACAGAAACTCTTTTTCAGACTGATGGTCTTCCCAGTTTTACAGCTGACATGTTGGAAGCAAATTAAGGGTGAGCAATTTACCATCATTAGAACATTTTCTTCAGACTGCATTTGAACCCTTCAGGTTTCCAGCAGTTTGCAATATCCATTAAGCTGCAGTTATGGGTCTGGCATGCCTTAGGTTCCTACAAAACAGCAATGCTTCTGCTGCACAAGATGACTGTTATCAAAACAGATGCTGACATAC
>NW_008611543.1:24738-82945 GCF_000691845.1 Merops nubicus | reverse complement strand
AAGTTCTCAACTAAGAATAGCCAAATGCTCTCTCATAGAAAGCTGCCTTTCTTGAGCATCCTTCTTTGGACCACAACCATGTAGTGAGCCCATAAGATAAATAGGATCAGCTATTTATTACTTCATTTTATTTACATAAAGTAATCTACATTATATTCAAAATCATATTAGCAGTTGCATCGGATACAGAAGTACTTTTGTAGCACTCTATGAAGGTCCTATCATCAGCAAATTTGCAACCTGCCAGTCAAGAAAATTAACCATAGCATAAAGAGATAAACCACAGAACAAATAAACAGATTAGAAAAATAATGTCAGGGTTTAGGGGATGGAATCACTGTTGCATTAAATTTGAATTAATTTCCCCAAATTCTGAGAGCACAAGATGCAGAGGGTTGCTAAATATCACCTCTAATTCACTATTACAAATTGCACATGATTCAGTGGTGTCTGCTGAGAAAAAGAGAGCATGCAAACAAATAACCAGCAGTGCAGTTCCAAATAATCAGCCAGATCAGCCCCCAAAGTACAGAAACTAACCCTCCTGAAATTCCATGCTTCCCTCCCACTCCCCTTTTGCAATGCCCAAGTGAGACAGCAGCCACAGCAGGAGACATTAATCTCACCAGTTAGTAGTAACAATAATAACTTTGCACAAATAACCTCTCTTTCCCATCTTCTCAGTATAAGGCACACAGACTTCAAAGAAATTCCTGTTATCAAAGCTGTGACATACTGTACAAGAACAATGAGGGAGTTAGAAGCAGCGTGGAACAATCTGGTGGTGACTAGCAGCAGGAGTTATCAAAGCTGCTTAGTAGCTGACCTGATAAATCAGGTAACAGAGTTTAGTTAGGAAAAAAAAAAAATCATCATGTCTAAGAATTGCAAGTATTCATATAGAATTTGGTAAAACACAAGTGTTAGTAGGTATACACACTCCTTTTATAGCTTTTGTGTGTTTACTCAGCCTGCATGTTTGCTCTCACACACAGGCATATCCTGCCCTCGGAAGAGACATTGTTATTTTTATACCTTTAAAATATTCTGTGCCTCTTGCATGCAATAAAAAGAAGAATCACTTAATAGAGTTGATAATCTACAGACCATCTCTGTGGAGACATTCACAACGTGCAGTGATTCAGCAGGCATCAAGATAAACCATTCCAGAACTGAGTTTGGTCAGTAGAACTTCATGGCAGACAGTTTCACACCATTGCAGCACCACGTACAACCTACTTTCCTCTGAGGACACAACCCTCTCTATAAATGTTAGCTACTGAAGCCATTCTCTATTCCAAGACGACTGAGAATGTCCCTATTTGAACAAGATGGGAAAATGAGGCCTGAAAGCCTTTCAGCATTTTAGGAATAAAGGAGCAAAGGCTTTACAGAGAAGGTCAATAGAATTACCCTCATTTTCCTAAGGTTCCTGAACCACCCAGCTATCCCTAGGCACACCTTTTACACCTAGCTGACCAGATGACTGACAGGCTACCACCAGGCATTCACCTTTCAGCTGCATGGTGCCCACACAAGAAACCTCATGAGTGGACCAACTGTTCATATGCTTCGTGTGCCAAAGAAATCTGAACACATTTGGGATATCACGCCTAGTGCCTGAGCCCCAGACATCTGTGCATTTTCAGATGCAGGCACGTCACTGCGTACCAGGCAGCAAATTTTTTTTTTGTGTTCAGCACAAAAGGTTAGGAGCTTCCAGTCTTACAGGTGGAGCAGCAGATTCCAAATGCAGAGACTTAAGTCCTGCCCTGCTTTCATTGTTCACTCACTATTTTGCCACTTTTATATCTTTTCCACGCAACTCCTCTTCTGATCTTTCTATTTCACCGTGAGCTTCACCAGGCAGGAACTATCTGTGTGTTTGGGTTCCTGGTATGCAGGCCAAGGAGCTATGGCTCACCTAAGCATTTTCTGAGCTGCCTTCTGACAAAAATCAACACTATGAATGAAGTATGAACCTTACAGAAATTACTTTGTCTTGTGATCAACCTGATGGGATTTAGAAGCCTTGTATTCTAAGCACAAATTCCATGGGGTGTCTAACTCAGCTGTCCAAGTGCAGGTGTCTGGTGCTATTTTAGATGTCACAAAAAAACCCCTATATTTTTAGGTGTTTTAGAGTATTTTCCATGACCTTTTTACCTTATCTCTCCCAGATAGTATGCCTAACCCATACATCCAGTGTTGTATATCACAGACCCATGCAGATGGCTCAGATACCCTTGGACATCTAAGATGGCACTCAACATCCATGGTTAGGTAGCAGAGACTACTGGAACACAGGTACAACAGTAAACTATGAGGGAGATGCTACAGATTCCCTTCTAGTAGTGTGCAAATAACTTAATTTCCCATGTTTTTCCTATTTGGTAAGGAAGTTAAATATAATTTCTTTAACACTACACTGTAAATCATACTTTAAGTCTCACCTGTTAAATCCTTGAAAGGATAAAAGACCCAGGTAGGCATTAGTGCCATTATTTCCTTTAGGTCTTATTTTCAGTAGACCTTGTCTGTGGTAACCAAGAACTTTTGTACCTGTTCTCATTCTTTCAGAATACAAAGACAGACAGACATCAAGGTGCAGATCTTTTGAAAGTATTTTAGACACCGGGCTGCTCTGTGTTCTGCACTGTGGAAGTCTCAGGCCTCCTGAAGTAGTGGTTATTGGCCACCCATTGTGCTGACAAATGATTTGTAGACATGTTCTGCAAGTCAGATCAGGGTTAAAAATAAACACTCACTTTCAGAGGACTACTTAAACCAGCTCACTGAACAGATTAATGGTGCATGGCCCAACAAATAGTTGTATCAGCACAACTGACAGGGCAAGAGGCTGTGGTTTGGGGGTGGGACTGAGCACACTGTGGCTGGAATGCCTAAATTTCAATCTCCTCTTCAAGTTACTTAAGCTTTGAGCATAAGTGAGAATGTCTGGGCCCTGGTTCTTTAAAAAATGTGTAGAATTTTTCTCCAAATGGAATAGTAAATTATGAAACCAAAGGAAATTTGTCAGAGTGTGATTGCATTAAATAGCATGAAAGCATTAACATGGTATTTCCAGTGAAAAGGAACACTGTGATCAACAGCATGCTGCATGAATTGGAGCAGTCTGGCAAAATGGAAATTAATAACATTACAACTCATATTCTTTTTCCTCTCTCCCTCCTAGCCCCCTACAATTCACTCACACAAAGTAAAAAAAAAAAAGAAAGCAGAAACATTTAGTGAAGAAGGTAAAACTTATAAAATAGCTGAAGTTTTTAGAAGATTATAAACCTTTTGCATACAATAAAGTTCATAGACATTCCAGGAAATTCTAACTGCCTTTCTGTGCCCTTTGAACTTAATTGACACCAATGAGTACAACTCTGCAGATACAGTATAGGTGGATTAATTTTCAGCAGGTTCATTTATTAGCAGCACGCTGCAGTTATCAACAAGGTGAATCACTAAGCATGAAGTACACTGGGATGCCTATGTGTGACTAACAGAGAAAAGTTCTGTTGTACTCAGAGCCAAGGAATGCCATGCTGTTGCACAGGTCTACTCTATGCCCTACATCAGTGCCAAAAACATCCGCTCCTTGCAAAATGGATGACTTATTAAAAAACAGTTTGTTAATAGGCAAATTCCTGTGTTAGAGGGGGAAGCTTGCAAAGCATAGCTAAGGATTCCACGCCTTTGCCAACAAACTCTGTAGCAAATGGGAATTTCTCTCATTAATTTCAGTGGCTTTGTTTCAACTCCTTAATGATGACAGGACTTATTCTATTTCAATTAATCCAGACGTCACTTCAGTCATCATGATCTGGCTGAAGGGTAAGAGCAATAGTGCATTAGCAGTGTGGTGGCTCACCCGCTCGTTTCACACCAAGAACAAACAGGAATCTCTACTAATCCCCAAAGCCACCACAAGATATTTCTCTGGAAACTGCAATATGCACAATTTGATCCTAGAATTGGTTCTAAAGGAGCCATGGCAGTGACACTCAGTAACTACTTTGCACTTCAATCACAAACTCCAGCAATACTTAAAATGAGGTAAGTCTAGACCAGAACCCATTTCAACGTTTTATATAACCAACTACAGTGTCCTAATTCTCACTCAGCTCTGGTCTTGCATGCAATATTACAGTAAGGGATTCAGCCTTGCAGTGTTCTCCTTTACAGATCTTCCACAGCCTGCCAGGCTACACAGATACTTACTACCACCAGCACTTGCATAATATCTTCCTTGGAGACCAGCTACAGCAAGTGGAGGAGGAAAAGGCATAGTCCTTTAAGCTCCGGAGAGAAATGTTAAGCAGAACCATAGTAACTTCTCTCTGGTGACCAGCAACAGGACACAAGGAAGTAGAATGAAGCTGCATCAGGGGAAATTCAGATTGGACATTAGAAGAGGGATCCTTATTGAGAGGGTGATCAGTCACTGGAATAGGTTCCCCATGGAAGTCATCAAGACACCAAACCTGTCAGAGTTCAAGGAGCATCTGGACAACCCTCTTAGTTACATGATTTAGTTTTGGGTAGTGTTGTGAGGAGCAGGGAGTTGGACTTGATCATCTATATGGGTCCCCTCCAACTTGAGATAGTCTGTGATTAACTTAGGTGTCCTGATGTAACCTCTAAGTTTGTTCATTGACTACAGAAGACAACAAGCTTCTCTAGACTAAAGTTAAGCATTGAGAACAGCCTTAAAGCACCTGATTTTCTCACTTGCATTTGGTACATGTTAAAATAAAGAAAATAATTATTTACTTCAAAAATGTAGCAAAAGAAGGTAAGTGTCCTAAAATTTGTCCTTTGATGGTTGCAGCTCTTTCATCCTACTGGAAAAATATGCTACAGTTGCTAAATGACACAGCCTATAAATACTCCTGGTCCTAACTGCGAGTATTGTTCACCACAATGAAAAGCAATAACAATTTACAGACATCCCCAAGTTACAAGAGACCTCTCTAAATAACATTAGTTTCCTTCCTCCACAGAACAAGTAATTTTTAGTAGCCTGCCCTACAAGTTCATACACAGTGGTAGCCAAATATAACCAAAAGTTGACATCACCTTCTTGAAGAAGAGCTTTAACATCAAATTCAGAAGTCAGTCAGTCTGTCTCTGCCAACTTTTATGTTGTGATGTCATTAAAGCTGGGGCAAAATCTGCACACATGAAAGGCCATATACACATCCTTGAACATCACTTGCAGGAAGTGTTTTGGGTATTTTATGAAGGAGACAAATCACTGGATTTGTACCCAATATAATTTCATGTTAGATTTCCACAGGAGTCCAGCAGAGGTTAAGTTTAAGACCAGGCCCTTGTTACATGCAAGTCACTCTGCTCCAAGAGGAGATAATACAGGAGACATTTGTTCACAGCATTTGGTCCTTTATGTCTAAGTTCAAAATGAAAGTTTCCTGCAATGTCTTGGCATTGGACCATGCTAGAGAACTACTGAATGAATTTACATTTTTAAACTGCAGTTCCAACGCCTTTGAATTAATACATTTTTTGTCTTGTAGTAATTAATACAGAGATTAATAAGTTCATATTCTATCTGTTGTCTAGCAAATGAAACAACTGGCTCTGCAGCATATTTTTTTTTGAAAAAAATGAACTACTTATAAGCATCCTATCAAACAGCAGCCAGTCCCATGAAAAAGAGAACTTGAGTTAAAATAAAAAGAAAACAAGAAAGTATCTTAACCAGGATGTATGCAGCAGGACTTCAGACAAACACACTTGGAATACTTATGCAAAGTCCATTCAAGGTTTTTGACTTAGTGGTCTGTTCTATTCTTCTGGGGCAGTCTTGTCTCAGCTTATTACGTATCATTTTGTCCTGCATAACACTTTGGAATTTGCTCTGAAAAGAATAATAAACCCCATACACATTTTTACCATAATTTAACTACCTTGACCTTTACTATATCACTAGGAAGTGAGTAACAAAAAAGAACCTACACTAGGAAAATTTGAGAATTAATAGATCCTCCTAACTTCAGTAAAGGTAAGTCAAAACCAAAAAATCTTGTTTAATAATCAATACATTTTCTTTTGGTTTTGACCATTTTAATTCTTTTTCAACCTCTAGTGAGGTTGTTTCTACAACTAAAGCTGGAACTTTGCTCTGAAAATGTCAATATGAGATGTTTTGACAGTTCCAAACCTTCCGCTCACACACAAAAATTTCTTATTTGAAAAGGCTATCCTATAAGCTCATTCACAAAGCAATTAACAGTTAGTAAAAACAGCCATTTTTGATTAAGAAAATTAATTTTTAGCATACAATACAGGGCCAAAAGGTTTTATGTGCCAGACTGTCAAGCACAAGTGCATCCAGACTGCCCTTTGCTTGCAGAGGAAGACAACCTCAGAACACCTCTCCAGACTTAACGGGCATCCATATTTTAAACAAATGTCGTCTGGGATGGAGTGTCTATTACCACTTGCCTGGAAAGAAATGCTTGTCACTCAGACCCCTGTTATTCCCTATGCAATAGCCATCTCAAATTTCTGGCAATGAAAAGCTTTTTAAATACCCACAGCATCACATATTCTAGACACAGACCTATCCAGTTTCAGTCTTGCACAGGAGACTCTCATATCTCCATCACACACCTCGCTGCTTTCCCTCCAACAGCTCCTCAGCTGGCAGCACAATGCCACGCTCCAGAACTGGCTGCAGCTGGTGGCTCACAGAGCAGGTACAGGGCTTCCAGTGAGAGTGAGACACTGTACCAGGAAACACAAGCCTCCCAACAGCACCCTGCACATGCAGGGAGCCTTGACAAAAAGATTCTTCCTGGCTGCAGCCCCTTTGTGTGGCATAACCCAGTGCAGGAGAAATGGATGGGATACAAAAAGACCTCTTACAGTCACAGAAGTTGGTACCCAGAGCTTCACGTGTCGGGTAAGACAAACCCTGAGAGCCTGTATATGGCTCCATCAGGCAGCTGTCAATGTGCAGGGTAGGTGAGGAATGCTACGCCTCCCTGCTGCAGGGAGCTGAGCAGGCAGTGTGAAACACTCCTGCAGCGTTCCACACGTTCCACTTCATCCCCTTCTTCTTCTGTCTGTGCCCAACAGCTTTTAAATGCTGCAAATTTACTGGGCTTTCAATGTCAGCGCACAGATTCTGCCTGCAAAACTTTTGTTTGGTTGTATTCTTGAAGGTAAAAAAAATCAGAGCAAGTAAATGTATGAATTAATTTCTACAGTGAAGTTAACAAGCTAAATGGTGCTTTGACTTTATTGCCATGGCTCAGGTTTGTGCTCACTTCACAGACCTGACAAGAAAGCAGAGTCACTTTTTTAATGAATGCATTGAAATTCTTCCATCACTGCAGTCAGGTCATGAATTGTTTCTAAACCGTGCACACAGAAGAGGCCAGAACCTTTCAGAGAATTGCATCCTCTTTCTTAATAGCTGTAACAAAACACAGCAACTGCAAGCAGCCACAAACCCAAGCTGATCATAGAATCATCAATGGCTTAGGTTGGAAGGGACCCTCTAGATCACCTAATCCAACCTCCCTGCCTTGGGAAGGGACGCCTCTCAACTACTCCAGATTAAGGTTATCCTCCTTATATTTTTGCATACACATCAGGCTTGCTACAAGTTGACATATAGATGCTGAAAAAAAAAAAAAAAAAAAAGGAATTTTCAGATATTACTCCCAAAAAAGAATCTACATAAACCACGGTTTAATCTAGTTGCTGAGTTTGCACCTAACTAAACTAGGTGCATGTGACATCCACCTGTAACTTAGACTGTTCCAGCCTTACAACTGGCTACAAAATCCCAGCAAGCAACACTACAAAAATACAGCCCAGCATGACCAAAAAAAGGACAAATTAAGGAAAAAAGTTTGGGGTTTTTTTTCTGCTTTACCTGTTTAAATGTTCATAAAGGCTTGTAGTAATGACTCATTACTGTGTATTCTGCTCATGCTGTAAAGAAATTGGAAACACACATTCTGGAACACCAAGCCCCAGCAAAAGCATCAATTCTGAAAATGGAGGATAACTCAGTCTCTCCTCTGATGCAGTCCATGTTAAACATTACAAGTACCTTAAAATGTCTGATAAACAGTATACAGCTCACATATGCTCAGAGAGTAGGCTGGTTAATATTTTATAGTTTATCTGATAAAGTTAACAAAAGAATTTAAGTCAGAATGGAGGCATACACTGAATATTTCATCACCTTCTTAATTGCAGAATACAGACAAGACAATTTTTTCCCTCTGGGAAAAATAAATGTTAAAAGTTATTACTGATGGGAATCAGTTTGGCAATTAGGTTAAATCCAACTGAAACCAACCAGAATTGGAGTGCTGAAAACATCACAGAGCTAAAACATATTCAGCCAACTCTATTAATTTACATGATGAAGCAGTAATGTTGATAGCAAAGCTTGTGTAAATCAGCAAGCTGAGGTTACATTAATGCAGGAGAAAAACACTGCTTTGTGCTTTTTTCTTACAGTTAATTTGCAGTCTTCAGAAGCTGCTATTCTTTTCCAGAGCAGACAATATGATATACCTAAGGCTTTTCATTCTGACTTCTGATTTAAAGGTCTTCAGCTTGTGCTACAGACCTTAGCCTTGAAGCCAAGTGCAAATTAGCTTTAAATCAATGAAGCTGATTAAAGCTTCATTGTGGCTGAGCCCTTTAATAGAAGGAGAAAGGGGGGAGGGGAAAGACCCACTTGAACATGGCAAAAGAGCCGCCTCTCAACTTGGAACATATGTAATGCTTTTCAGCTCCACTTTACCCTGACAAAACCATGAAGAGTTTAAGGCCATTTACCTGCTGACAGGATGAAACCAAAGTCCCAGTTCAGTGAGAAAGGCCAAGAATCAGAGATGTTGCTATGCAAGCAGAAAGTGAAAGGTTGCTTTCAAAAATAGTGGGGGAAGAGAAGAGGGCAAGGAGACAGAAATGAAAACATCTCTCCAGGAAGGAACGAGTGAACCAACTTCCCACTCTGCTGTGGCAGCATTTTTTGGTTTGGGGGGAATTTTTTTGTTGTTATTGTTTTGTTTTGTTTTGAATACAGAAGTTCTTATTTAGAGAAGTAAACTGTAGGCAAGTTGCAGTACTATGAAAGGAACTAGCTCTTTCATGGAGTTCCGTTCTCAAAACAAGCCACTTGTCTCCAGGGGCTCTCTTTCACTTGGAATGCAGACAACCTGCCAGATTCACCTTCAAAAAGCAAGAGCAGTACCAAATGAGAAGAGCGGAAGATCCTTACCCAGCTTTGAATACCACCGTGGGAATCCACATAGCACAAATGCTGGATTGCTCTCCTTTCTTTCCTTACCTTTATATTTAGTACAGTCCAAGTACGTGTAACTTCAACAAAAAGGCTTTTTTTTTTTTTTTAACATACTTGTTTGGGAGTCTTCACAAAAGGTTAAAATATAAAAATAAACCCATCATACTCCAAGATACTGAAATTCACTTCTCCCAGAGTACATAACGCTCAATATAATGCTAAATTACAGTCATAGCACCCAGAAAAATTTCATCCCACTCTCCTGTTTGATATCTTAGCCTTGAAGACAAATTCATCTTTTGGTGACAACTCAGTCTCCCTGAGCCCCTCAATCTCTTACCTTTCACCTCCAGACATAATACTGACAATTCAGACAATACTGAAACTCCTCACCATATAAAGATGCTGCAAAGGATAAATCAGGCTGCAAGACAGTGAAAAGATTAAAAAAAAAAAAAAAAAGTAGCAACAAACATACTAAAGATAAACAACTCAATATTAAAGCAGAGGATTAACAATAACAGTGTTTGACAAATAAATGTTTGAATGTGTCATCTGAAGAAATGAAGAACTGGTGTGGGAAAAGTGATCCTGGATAGCCTACTTGGTGTGCAAAAGTTAACCTCCTAAGTTCTACTTCACATACTGTTCCTTGACCTATTTATTATATAGTCATTCTGAGCAGATGTCAATTTAGCATTAGCAACATACCCTACTAACTTCAAATAAGTCACAATAGACTGTAATGTTTTGTTACAGAACTTTAAAAACCAGCCACAAGAATTAATTCACCCAGAACTTGTTTTTTGGAAGATAAAACTGATCTCACAGACTTCGACAAGATTGAAAGTGGGAATTCTCTCAGAACAGAGCTCAACACAAGGCCAATCTACCAGTCGCAGTGTTCAATGCCCTGATGTTACCACTTGTATTTTGTGTGCAGAAGTCCTCAAAAAGAATTGTGTCATAGTCCATTTTCATGAGTTACCAAAAACAGAAGCACCCAAACACTTCATTGTGCCACTGTAACTCAGTCATGAACTGGCTACGTTGACTATTCTGGCACATAAACACTGGGCAACTTCGATGGAAGATCATTTATTGGTGGACTTCAACATGAAGACTGAATACTCACATTGCCTCACTTTAGACAAATACAGGAAGATACGCTGGGTAGGCTCTAACCTCTTGAGTCAAGGCAATGTACTGTCCTGGGACTCCACAGATATATTATCAGGTTAACTTGTCTTGTACATAGCCAGGTCTACACACAGCTACATCACAGCAGATTATCTCCTTCCTTCCTGGATTTTAGTAGTAAGAGATCTACACTGCACCCAGAGAAGCAACTATTGTTCTTCCCTACACAGGGCTTCTTCTTAGCCAAACTACACATCATCCTGAGTAAGCAGCAACTTTTCCTTACAAAACTGGCCAAAATAAGATGCAATTTGAATGACAGCAATGCACCCCTGAGTAAACAGGCTTACAGATGACAGTAGTTACCCACCTCATACATAAAGGCCCATAACCAAGGGACTCAGTGCAGAAGCACTCACGCTATAAATTGACAGTTTTAAGTGCAGGTCAGCAAATTAGTGATTCAATTTTGGAGGCTTATGTGGTTTGGTTGCTTTGTTTTTATTATCTAATTTAAGAATTGAAGCAAGGAGGTGTATTTGCTGCACCAACTTTAATGCTTGTTACCTCATTTCTATATTTTGTTAGTGGGCACCTCAAATATGGCAAGTTTCACACTACCATAGATTTGGCCAGATCAGCAGTAAAAAGTTACTGTAAGTGAAAAGAAAATCTTCAGTGGTAGATGTCTCCCCTTTGATGCATTTCACACTTTGTTGGGGGTTTTGTTTTTGTTGTTGGTTTGGATTTTGTTGGGATTTTGCTTGGGTTTTTTTCTTTGGTTGGTTTATAAACACACTAACATCAATTCATACTGCTGCTCTCTGTGCTAATACTTCCAATAACCTTGAAAAGCATTTAGCATAGAATTTGTTCACCTAAATCTTCCCCAAATGGAATTCATTTTGTCTGCTAACAACAGAATATATTTTGCTATTTGAATAAATTGATGATGCTTTTTTCATCTTAACAGCAGTAGGATTTGGGGGAAATCAAGCTACCTTGCTGTGCATGTTAAAAGGCAGGAGCTGATGAGTGATTAATATTTTCTGTAGCATTTACTAACTGGCTGGACGTAGATGGTTTATGTGGAGTCACTATTCATGGCTCTCTGAAAATGCATTAGTTTGGAAATACATGTGGAAACAAAACTTTAATATAGAACAGCACTGATATTTACCTACCAAAATTGCAACAGATATTTCTTAAAGCCTTTAAGGCTACCGAGCAAAAGTGACTACCCTAGTTAGCACTTAGAGCAGTAGGTTAGCCATCATAAACTGACAGTTTGCTCTCAGTGCTTCCTGTAACAGGAAGCAGACAGATTTATAGGAGCCATTTTTCAGAATGGACCCTTGCTCTTCTTGACATAAGATTCAGAGACCTCATTTCACATCTAGCTGCACTCCACACAAGTCTCCAAGGTAAGCACCATTCATTTCCAGTCTGGGAATAGCCTCTGGCATGGAGCAGTAGAGCAGGCAGAAGGACTGGTAAAACCACAGTGCTCCAGACAGTTTTTTGCACTATCCCTACTAAGACAAACCTGTTACATCACTCAGGGACTCGAGTACAGCAACCTCCTGATGCCTTTGTGCCAGGAGATGTGACATAATGTAGAAGATGGTTTTCAAAGACTAAACCAGAGGAGCCACAGACAGGACTTTGGTTCTTTTGGTAGGTCATTGGTTCAATGCATCTTAACCTTGAATGTCCTAAATCAAAGAAGTATCAAGTGCCTATAATTAAAAGAATCCCAGAATACAGAATAGCAGAATACATTAGAGAACAAGAAAAATCAAACATTACTATATACAACTTAACACTTCACAACCACAGGCAGAAAAAGTGGGAGTTTTGGAGAGCCTTCAATATAGACAGCTACTAAACACTCCTAAATAATATTTATATCTTCTAGCAAGACAGCTAACATTATATCATAACAGTATTTGGTGAGGAAATGTGGTCCAAGCACTACAGCATGCCAAGAAGGTCTATATGGTTTTCATTCACACATTAGGGGCTATAGAGCCATTTCCCAGAATTTTAACACAACAAAAGCTATAAAAGAGATTAGCTGATTACATTCTACTATTACAAATCAAACTTCAGTTCTTCATTACTCCAGACAGGATTTGTCTGCAACAGCAGTTTTTTGGAACATGTTTCCCTACATTATGAAAACATCTTAAGGATGGAGTTTGATCAAAGACACCTACTGCAAGACAAGCAGGATGATAAAACCTCCTCTTCCCTCTCCCAGTTTACATTTTATAACCCATATTGTTAAAAACATTAAGAATTGTTTTGCACTGCACAAAGTAGCTCTAAAACCAGAATCACCACTTACAACCTTAAATATACATCACCTGGTTTTCAAAGGATAACAAACTCACCTTTCCACCTACACAATTTTCCAAAATTAATAACTCTAAAATCAAGACAAAAAAGAATGGCCAAAACCATGGCATAGTTAGTGTAGCATTTAGCATCACTCACTTAGTACCCACAAAGCTGACAGGAAGATGTGAGGGGACAAAAAGGACAAGAAAGGACAATACATTTTCCACTTCATTTGTAATCCTCAGCTGCTGAAAAATAAGCTGGGATTGCCATCTCCTAGAACATATTTATACTTTGCCTAAGACTGTAGAAGAGCAAGTTCAAAGTCTTCTGTGTAATTTCCAAAACACAGCCAAACCATAGGTTTGAGCTTGTTGCTTTTTTGTTTGCTTGGTTACTCTAGTAGTGAGCATGAAGACAAAAGAACCACCTGAGCAGGCCAGCCAAGCACATTTGCTTTTTTTAAAAAAGTTATTTAATAAACCAAGACAAGATAAGAATTTGGCTCATATTCTTATTTCTCAGGGAAGCATCACAGTGTACAAGACCACATGACTATTGCTTAGACAATCCTGGAAAGTCTAGTCCAAGCAATACACACACTACAAAACCAAGACCAGAAACTGATGGCGATGCATCAAACACAGGTAAATGAATACAAATCTACTCTAAAAAGACACATTTCCTGCATACAATGCATACAGCGTAAGTTATTTTTCACGTGGAAACAGCTTACTTGGAAAATACAGCAACAGCTTCATTTTCCTTTGAAAAGCACAAATTGTTGATTTTAAAAGTAACCAAGTTACTCAAGGGATGTCATACTTGATGACAGTAAAGGGAGCAAAAGGAAGCTGATCTTTCTGTTTATAATAAAACTCACCCTCCCCCCTGCCAGATACGCACAGAAGAAGGAACCTTGAAGGGTTCAGAGTGGATATTACTATTGAGAAACCAAAGGGGTAATAAGAACTGCAAGAAAAGTGCAACAGGCCATCTATTTGAAATTTGTTTTTCACACAGTTAGTACAAAAACAACCGCTCCTGCAAGAGAGGTCAATCTACCCACGCACTAATCCCCAATCAAGCAGCACTCTGAGAATCAAAATGTGATTGCAAATCTCTCGCATGCCAAGATGAGGGAGTTTTTCCTTTCAATCTGTTGCTACCAGCATTTTACATTCATTATGGTCAGGGGGTGATGTGAGTACTAGGTACTTGCCGATTCTGAATGCCAGCACTTTCTTGATTACATTACTAGAGAATTAACATACAGAACCTGTATTGAAGTAGTACACATGGGCTTACTTAGAGCCACTTCCACAGCTAAAGCTCTCATAGCAGTCTTACTTTCCAACTCAGAAGGTTAAAAGGTTAAGAGGTTAAAAATAGCTGTGTAACCTATCCATTGCTACAAAGAAAGGTCTAAAAGACCAAGCTTTGAGCATTACAATGGCACCAAGACTATCTGTGCTTTTTTAAGCCTTTCATTAAAATACACTCAGTGGGCTAGCAACCACTGGCTTTGAGGGTGGGGGTTTGGGGGGGTTCTTTCTTGGTTGGGTGGTTTGGATGGTTGTTTTATTTTTTTTTCCTTGTTTTGGTTTTCTTTGTGTGTTTGTTTTTAAGCTGTCTCTGGGAAGACCAAAATAAAACTTACAAAAACCTTTATATAACCTCCAGGCTACCACACATATTAAATCCTCAGAGTAGAAATTGCCACAATGACTACAATGTACAAAACTACAATGACACAATGACTCTTATAGGGTCATTACAATCTTCAAACTTTGGAGAAGATCCAGGAAAGAACTACTGAGCACCTTAAAAGGGCAGAGGATCTTACCTACAGCACAAGTGGGGTAAGTAGACTTAATAGAATTTATGATCTTATTACACTTTTTGCAGAACATCTTTTTCCATTTACATCATAAGTGTGCCCCAAGCACCCCAACCAGGGACCAAAGCAGTGAATATTTCCATAGTGGAGTTATGTATCAACTCATCTGTATTAGGAGCTTAGATGGCCAATAAATTCACTAAGGGATAAAAAGCTAGAGAAAGGACGGTGACTCTTCTACAAGGTACTGTAATGTGTATTATTAGCTATTGTTAGCTTCATGAGAGACTGTTTGGTTAATCCAATCATTCTTTGAGACTGCAAGTTACATACAGTGTATTACATAATTATGATATAACTTCTTTTAGTCTCATAACATCATGACATTGCTTTTTTCATTTACTTTTTTTTCCTCATTGAACTTAAATCGCTTCAAAAGAAAATCCTTCAAAAAAGCTTCAGCATAGCACTGCATTAGCAAAGATTTATTATTTCCAAATTTTAGTTCACTTCCATATGACCAGTTCATATGGTGGGCAGAGCAAAATTCAGGGGCTTCTAAATGCAAGAGAGAAAGAATGCCTGACAGAGGTATAATCTTTGGGGCCAGCACTTGAGCTGGCCCCATTCTTTGCTCTACAGGATCAATGAAAAAAATTCATTTATTACAAAAAAAACATATCTAGGTGTCATATACAGTAATACATCACAGATATCTTGCTGTGAGCAATCAAATGCTAGACATGCTTTGATATTACACACCAGTTCTGCTGCTGGAACAGCTAAACAGAGATTACAGCCCTTTACTTATAGACTTGGATCTCTACTCCTTTAGAGTCAAGGCACATACTAATATGATCTTATGGTAATGGAAATCAGAAAAGCATGTTAAGTCACTTCACCCAGGAGTTAACCAACTCCAAAGGATGAACAACAGTCAATACCAGTTGCAGCTACTTGAGAAATAATATCAGACGATTTTCTGGACAACAATCTCATTATTATTATTAATTCAGTAACTGTTATTTTAATACCAAGTTTCCGCCATCACCAATACTAAATACATCATCACAATTTCTCAATCAACCAGTAAGTGGTGTTGGAAGCCAAATACACACTCCCCTGCTAAACAGCATACCCAGTTAGTGAATCAACAGATTCATTAGACTAAGTACAGAGACTGAATCATGCCGAAATGGCCTCACAAGAAACAAGGGTGCTCACACCCTAGTACTAATTCCATACTTCGCAGGTTTTTCTCACTGGGAGGTTCCAGAGATGTTCACTCCAGCCTGCCTGCTGCTTTGCTGTAGTTTCTTTCACTCTGTTACTACAGATCAGTCTTGCTGTATTTGCTGCAGTTTCAAGCAACGTTTTAAAAGCAGTCCATGAACTCTACAAATACAAGATGCACACGGTTGCATTAGTTCTAGTTAGCAATAAGGGAAACATTTTACATGCCTTGTTTCCACAGGAGCACACAAGTCAGGTGATCGTTTAGCAGCCAGATTCTTCAGTTGTAAAATATTTGGTGGGTTCAGATGACAGGTTAAACAAGCATTTGTAAGGAAAGACATTGCTACAGGTGTTCTTGCCAGAGGATAGGGAGATAGACAGGTTAGCCTATTGAAGGGCCCTTCCAGCTATGCTTTCCAGGGTTCTCTGTTTTCTGTCCTCTTAGAAAGCTTAGGGAGAGTAAACCAACAAGTGCTTGCTTCTCAATATATCACTTATGGCACTAAGAATAGTGACGCAGGATTTTGTGGCATTTGTTCAAAGTTCCTTGTGAGAGACAGCAGCCCTCTTGTGAGGGAGACAATCACATTCTGGAAACTTTTTCTGAAGCTTCCCACAAATAAAACTTTCCCCAGAGTGAAGAGACTAAAGACCCCAAACACTTGGTACCAGTGAAAGCCCCTTCTCCATTCACATGAATGAACCCAAGAGAGTCTGCAGCAGGCAAAGTATGTCAAAAAATGATATCTTGTTTGGTTTCAGCTGATGACATTGCCTTGCACCTAGGCAAGAATATACTACTCCCTTACTACCAGGGGCCAAATTTACCTCTGAAGCACATAATTAGACTGAAATCTTGTCGCGGATGAGTAGCAAGTGTCACATTGCTGCTATGCCAGCCTTACAAAGGAGTTCAGCAAAATGGCCAAGGATGTACAAGTAGTTTGATGCTACTGGAAGTCCATGTGGGCAGTGATAAAAGAGGCTTTTTTGGAGAAGGTTCTAACCAACAGAAGAAATAGAAACATGTAGTTGTCAAGTAGCTTTATATGCCATTAATAATGCTTCATGACTGTGTCATACTAAAAGCAATGTATTAAATAAGAATCTGCTCACAATAGAAGTGTCTTACAGCTTCCACAGAATGACTGTATCCCAAGAATTGTCACTCCAGAGCATTTTATCAATGAAAACTTCACTAAGAAGAGTCTGCACTCAAAGAGGGAGCAACCAGGGAAGCAAGCTGAACAGAAACCAAGGTAGGAAAATACATATTTGACAGGGGTTCTGCCCATCTGGAATTCACTCTTAACCATCAGTACAAGTTTCAGGGCAACCACCCACCCAGACATTAATGAAACCATTTCCCCAGATCCTGCATGTCCCTTCTTCTGAGGGCACCGGGGAACTGTCATTAACATCCAAGACATCTGGGGGCTCATTAAACAACAAGATGCAATGGATTGGGGGAGGGGAAAATCAGGATTTTATTTCAGTAATAGTCACTAAAAAAAAAAAAAAAAAAAACACCACACAACACACCATCGTCTATAATGTAGAACTCCCTCCAAAATTAGCTTACATACTGATATAAATTGGTTTTCTTTGTGGTCTAAAATTGACTTGCAGTTCACTACTTAGTCAGAAAATAGCTACTGAAAAGCCCTGGCCTCAGAGCTTTTGGACTGTGGACTCCTTTCATCGTGTAAACAAATGCTTCAGATTTAAAGCTTTCCCATAATTGTTATGCTAACCTTGGAGTGAAACCTCTCCATTTGCATTTGAAGGAGCTAAATATTAGGCAGGAAAGAAAGTGGTCTTTTTAAAAGCATGAGAAAATGTTCCTTCTTTTTGGTCCTCAACCATCTGGGCAGGCCCTGCTCTCCTCTCTCTCTCTGGCAAAGGCAGAGAAGGAAAAGGGGCAGGGATGGCGGTAATCTTGCTGAAAGAGAATTAAGAAATTCCTTCAAAACATGAATGAATGAGACTTCCTATAGGGGAGGGAAGTCTGTGTTCCAAGGAGATGTAAGAGATTGTAGGCAGCGGGGAAAGAGCAGGGACACAAACACATCAGTGAGCTAGTGAGGGATGTAAGAAGCACCTACGTTTTATTGTGTTTTTCTCTCAACATGTTCTCGAGCCCAAAGCCAGATTTCTTTATAGACCCTGCGTGTGAACCCTGCAGCTAATGGGATCTTAATATTTCCTCCTTCACCCTTCTGAAGCTAAGAGGAGTCTCTGACTGCATGTGCATGCATATGCATACTCACATGTGCATATATATACACACACAGGTGAATAAGAATAATCTTGTCAAAAAAAAAGAAGGCGGGGGGAGAAGAGAGGAGAGCCATAGATTTCAGTCCCAGGCTTGTCATGAGGGAATTTCATCAAGTACTTCAGCAACGGCAAAAAGGACAATACTTGCATTAAAACCCCATTGTTTTGGGATTTCTCATAATACAGTTTAAGGGAGAATTTTGACAAGAGGAATCATTCTCAGTTTCAAACAGCTCTATGAGAGGGGCTCTCTCTGTCACTGCATAGGTCAAGAGATTACTCCATGGAATTTGCTCAGAGTTAAAGCTGTAATCAGTAAAATAAATATTTGACATTACCACACTAAGCATGTAAAAGAGTAAAAACAAGACTGACAACCTTCTTAAAAATAATCTAGGCCAAATTATCTGCTGGCACAACTCTGTTCTTGAAGTCATGCCAGCAGCGAGTTTGGTGTTACATTCTGAGCTGCTAAAGGAAGATATCACAACACACTTTCTCATAATCAAAACAAACAAAAATAATTAATTATTCTAGAAGGAAATGGAGCAAGGATTACCAGATTATCACCAGCCGGAACAACGGAGTTTATGTTACCTGTGTTACTGGTTTCTATCTATTTTCTATCTGCTTCCTTGCAGAGCAACAGATCAACGTTCTCATTGCATTTTTTGTTGCTATCAGGAGCAAACTGATGGCTGAACAAGCAAGCGAGATTCACTGCATCTTGGTCATACATAACATAAGAAGTAGACTGAATTCCCTTGGTATTTTCCACTTCATATTAACATTCAGATTGCATTCCATTAAAAACTCCAGTTTCTAGATGGAGGACAACTATGATATCCCATTTGTCTGGTTTACTCTGGGATAAAGTAATTGTCATGTTTTGTTCCTGGGCTACACAGTACCAAGGCAAGAGATCCAGCTACCAGGAGAACTTCACAGAAATTTCCTGAAACTACCAGGAAACCTTGTAAATATGAGTTAAACCCAAGAGAAAATCAAGAATCACCAAGACAGTAGCCCCACATTCATAAGCACCACCTTTCTGCTTGAGTACACAAAGTGAAGTTCACCCCATAAAGGCCAAGGTATATGATGGCCTTTAAATTCACTTCATTTCTATTTAGCGAGGTCAAACAAGATAGAGAAAGCAAGACCAAGACTTGCCTTCATGTGCTCAAGTACAGGTTGTGTACTTAAAATCTCCCACAAAATGTCACTCAGCAGGAGGGTGGACAGATGTGAGAAGAACTAAGAATCATACATCCTAAACAAAGCTGCAGACATACTCACTAGGCTCTGGGACAGGTTCTCTTCTTTTATTTACCAAAAAGTAAACTATGCCCTTGCCTCCCTCCCAACAAATAGAACACCAACACAGGAAAAAAAACACATTGAATGAGGTTTAACTGCCATGTATGTTTCCCCTATTGACATATTGAATAGGGTGCATCACAAGCTACAAACACTTCTTTACTGTGGGATAGAGTATAACACTTTTAATAATTTTTACTGCACACATTAGGAAGAGAGTATAATACTTTTAATAATTTTTACTGCATACATCAGAATTGAGCAGCAAATTCTACAGTTCATAAGAAATCACATTTAAAACCTGATTTTCTATATTTATTTTATTCTGAGAGTAATACCAGAACATAGAAATATAGTTTGCATTTATATAGATTGTGTTGCCTGCACTATACAGTATAAATTCACTCAAGCTATTGTTTTTTCAGTTGTATCTATCAGCTTCAGACTCTCAGTTTTCTTGGATAGGGCATGGGAAAGGGAAAGCAAGGGGAGGAGGGATGCAAAAAATGCATATTATAATACTTGGGATCTATCATACACTAATACCTAATTTTGATACATCTGAGCTTCAGAGTTTATGAGGATTACATGAGCTTTCTTTTCTATGCAAAATGTTCCTTTCTCTCAGACTGATAGAAATCCTAGCAGTACCTCCAAAAAGGTAAACATTCTAAAAAGCTAACAAGTATTATCCATTTTTCATAATAGCCTAAAAACCTATTATAATTAATTCACTATTTATCAGCTGAATGATTGAGTTTTTAATTTCCAAACTGTTAAATCATCACAAGCCCAAGCAGCAGGAAGCTAATAACTCACTTCCCATCATTGGGAATCATTGTTCTCAATGCCCATTTCTTCTCAAGTCTTTTTCTGATGGTTCTTGCCAGTTCTAGATCAAGGTGCTGGCAGTTTACTGCCCACCTGGTCATTAATAAAGCTCTGGTTGTATTTGGTGGTGTCCAGTTCCAGGCAATATGGAAATTCTTTATCTCTTACATCAAATACAGCAGAGTACTCTGCCATTGGATGTATTGTAATGAACCCATGGCTACATATATACAGAAACTATGGTCACTTGCCAAAATCAAGGCTCCAAAAGCAGATGCTTCTGCAGCAGCTCTGACAGTCAGTACCACAGTCACTTCATCCTATCCTCTTTGTGCCCACCAGGCTTCTTACTCGACCCACCACAGTACAGCTTTGGACACACACCACCAGCCTCTCTGGTGGCAGTGAGCTGTTCCTCAGGCAGTTAGCTATTCCATCCTTCCTTTCTCCACATCAATGGATAGTTTTTCCCAGATGCACTAGCCAGCTGCTCACAAACAGATGATCCATTTAACTGGTTTTAACCCAAAAGATACAATTAGTGGCAGTTTAACATAAACACCAGAGAGTAAAGGTTTTGTTGAGACAGTTGAACAAAATCACACTTAGATAAACACTAATGCTGAACACACAGGAGTATGTATAGTTGAAACCTGAATCTGTAGCAGGCTTAAAATTATCTGGTTTTCAAAACTGTTTCACCCTCTTTTTCCCAATAGCAAGGATCATCTCTCAGAGGAAAAAAACCCACCAGCCTGTCCTCATCAGGCAAGAATATTGTCTGTACAGATCTTTCATATAGCTCATTGATTCCAATTGCCTGACTATACCCTTGATACATAATCTACTTGCTAATATCTACTTGCTTAGAAATAGTCAAAGACCATTACTCCATTTCTGGGACTGGTTTATTTTCAGAGCATGTTACGCAGCCAACACATGCAGCTCTTTGGACAAATTCTGAAATCTAGTATCAGAAGCTTTCCATGTAGCTGTTTTCATTTTCAGTGCACTGTACAGTTGCAACTTGACATCTTTCAGGATTTCATTAGCGTACAAAGTTATGCTATTCTGTGAAACATCTGAAGAACCAAGGAAACTCCAGTCAAAGTTGTCAAACGTTACGGCCTCAAGTTAGGCTCCAAGCTCTTTATCTTGACACCTAAAACACATTCAATTTCCAGAGAGGATGAGTGACCCTATCATACACTACTTGTTGCTTAAACCAGGACTGCAAAAGAGCATGACAGTCTTGTAGAAATCCTAATGAAGAATGAAGTTAACAACAGACTTCACAATGTCTTCAGAGTTTTCAGATATAATTGTTAGGCACGCTTGATGCTCAGTGTGGCATGACACATGCCATAGGACTTAGTATCTTTTAAGTCACACATTTCTGCACAACATGATACACTTCTGAATTTAAGCCTGACATCCATCATCTTTTACAGAAAGGATTCCTACAGGGTTCTTAATATACAGAGCAAATGGCAGATAACAGACAAAATCCCTATTGCTATTATAGGTGACGGACTCTTGTTATCAAGCTCTTAGCAGCTATCATAGAAGGAAGGGGACAATTACATACACTTGAGGCTTCATTTCCTTCACAAGCACACTTCATTAGTGCTCACTGGTAAATATACTTGCACATCTTCAGAAAGACAAATACTGCTTTTGCAGGATGCCTCATCAGTTCACTAATTTGTGATGGCAAAACACACGACAAATCATTTACCAGCATCTCTGTGGTCTTCTCATACACGGGTGAAACCATGAGCTATCTTCACATTATCTGTTGATAGTAAGGGCCAGCATAATTTCACACAGCTTGGCCTCCTTTGTTTCTTGCTCATCACATTTAAAACCAGCCATGTATCCCCCTTGGAATAGAAAAATAAGCTATCAGCATAAGCAATAGGACAATGACCACGTAATGTGGTGCTACACGAGTGCCATTAAAACTGTAGGCAATGTGGCAAGAGATACACATGCTTCCTGCTCAAGTGAAACTAGGAAATGCCACTTGGAAATCTCTGTGTTTGAGGCCCAGAGTGGTCCCATTGCTGTCAGTACTACATTGCTATACCCCATGCTATCGCATACTTGCCACGAGAAGACTGAGTCCTGAGGTACACACAAGTATCCTTTCTGCTTTTCTGTTTGTTTCTTTAAAAGAAAAAATAAAATCCCAAACTCTGCTACTGATTTTCCTTTACCTTTGGGCAAGTCATTTCACCCCCTTTTCTCCTCACATCTACTCTGTATGTTCTCTGGAGCAGGAATATTTCTATATGGCACTTCCCACAAGAGATTGTGTCGTATCTCAGGGAGGCAGCTCTGAACTCCTGGCTTAATTTCCCTGCCTGCTTCAGACTCCTTATGCGACAATAAGCAAGGCAGTAAAGGCATCCACACCTCTAAAATGAACATGGTGTGACTCTGGACATATCGTCCCATTAGCAACAGAATTTGCAAAGGTTACTTTGTTGCTGAGGCTTCCTGGAGACTGGTAAAACTCACATGATAATTCCGTTCATACTAAGGTTTCACTCAATAGTTCCTCCCCAGCCCTTTCTAAACCTTCAAATCAGATTTCTCTGATGTTACTACCTTATAACTCTGATTTTCCCAAGGGCAGATACCTCCCCAAAATCCTGCTCATACAGAAAATGTAGGTACCACCCCTCTCCCTCTCACACACAAAGAGCACTGACATTTTCAGACAGTAATTTTATTTCTTTTTACCTTTTCCTCTAATCTTCCTTCTAAACCCTCCGTAAAGTTTTGGGACATTGCCAGGTTTATAGAAGCAGCAGCCATCTCCCCTTTCTGTTCATGTTCTCTGTTCATTCATAAATTCAGAAGTACCCTGCACAAAGCAAAACCTTTTGTGGGTAACATGATGTACGTATCATTGCATTACCCATATTTACAAAGCTGTAAGCAAATTATGTTCTGCATCATAGCCGTGAAGACAAATATAGTAATAGAATCAGGTACCTTTCCAACCAGATGGAAATTTGCTAATGCAATAGGAAGTTGCTTATTAAATACAATCAACTTCTGGTGTCAGGAAATACAAACTGCAAGCACCATCAGGTGAAGGCAAAATGGCTACTTCAATGACCCTACACACAGATACATAAATTTTGCCTCATTAGAAAAAAAAAACCCTGTCAATACTTAGACTGTCCTAACCAGGGCTGTTAGTTTTCACACACATATACACACACACACACACACACACATATATATATATATATTTAGTACACATCACAGTATACTGCTAAAGAAAAGGTTATTAGCTTCTCTTTTCACTCAGGAAAAGATGACATTAGGCAAGTCCTGACTTCAGACCAGTACTGGAATACACAAAAAATCCTTCAGAGCACTCTAACACTAACATTTTATGCAGATATTCTAGATTTTCCATAGCAGTGATATTGCCTGAGACATGCTGCATCAATATTTTTAACAAGCAACATCTAGAACAACAGAATGGTGCTTGCACCTAATTTGTGAGCAGCCACATGAAGAAGCATGTGTGGGCTACAAACAAGCAGAGCAAGAGAATTAGCAACACATTTATCAATAGAGGAGCAGTTCTTTCAACAGGCATAATCACATAGAGGATGGCAATTAACAGCCTATCTTCTTGATTACTCCTGTGCAAAGCAGACTGGTCACTGAGCAGCTACTGATAGTTTGTTTGCCATGCCTTGCAAGGACAGGTAAGCATGAAGCCTCTAAGCACTATAAGAGAGTTAGAAAATAGTTTCAGAAATAGTTTATAAATATAAAGACAGGGTGGTGAACATCCTGATCAAATCTGAGCTATTATATGATGTTGTTTAATTAGAAGATGCAATTTTGATAAGGTTCTCAAAACAGTGCAGTTTTTAGAATACAGATTAGAATTACTGAAGATTTTTTAAAAAATATCCTCAACTACCACCCATCCAGAAGAATTATTGATGTCAGCCCTCTTTTTTGCTTATATTAGCCTTAGAGTCATCATGGCAAAACTCACATCAACACCACAAAGCCTACAATTTCACCTTCACCTGTAAGATCATCTGCAAAATGGATTCAACAGAACAAGGCTACACAAAATGGATACGTTAAAAATATGCAACTATGACAAAGCTCCAGAGGAGCAAGTTAGTTTTACTTAGGTGCACAAAACTGATTAATGGGAAAATGCCTGGATGAGAACATCAGGGCTTGAACTATCTGAAGAACTGTTCTGCCACAGAAAGGCACTGAAAGGGTTAAGTAACTCCTGTTAGAATAGTCCTCCTCGGTGCCTGGATAAAGGGCACTGTGAAGTACAAACTAGCACAGAGGTGCCAATAGATGTTCCATAATTAAAGGCTCTACCAGTATTTTCTTCTTAATGGGTACTTGGCAATTTTCTAATGCTTTTCCATCTTGAATATTTTGCTTCAGCAGTGCTCTGAACAGCAGATATTTGCAGTGTGAATTTTCTAAGGATACTTCTGGGTTTTAGAGGCTAAACTAAGCAAGAGATTGTTTTGGTTTTTTTTTTTTCTGGGTTGCAAACAACAGCACACAGTCCATTCAGCATTTATGCACTTAGTTTCTTCATAAAACAAGTAACACAGATCAATATTCAGAGGGGGTTTTGTTTTGTGCTGGTTTTAAGTGACAAAACTGCTTGCTTCTCCTGTCAGAAAACCTACCAGAAGTGTGCATTTTCAGTCCAAGAAGCTGTCACATCAGCATATTTCAGGGGGACGATAGATGCTAGTTCGTACGCCTTCTCATCCCTCTCTGAGAACTCAACACAACAGCCTGCCACCCACCACAGTAACCCCAGAGAGAAAACACAGAATCATATTTACAGAATGAGAGGGGCTTTTAAGCAAAGCCAAATTAAAAAGATAAACAAGCTAAGGCTATAGGCTGAGTATCAAATTGCAGCATCGTAGCAGGTAATGGCTCAGAAAACAACATCCTGATAATGCATTTATACCTGTCCTCTACCCACAGTGACCTAACCTACCTAACAGTACTGCTCAGACCTGCAGTAGAAGGCTCAGGCTTCTGTCTTCAATCCCATTTCCTTATACAAAAACTGCAATTAGTACTTGGACAGTGTTTGTCAATGGAACTGTGGCCTAAAGAATGCATAAACCCAAGGCTACAAAGACACCACACACAGTACTCTCATGGGAAGCAAGAGGTCTATGTGGCATTTGCTCATGTGATCACTGGGGTGGACTAAATGTGATCCTCTGAGGATTAAAAGGATCAAATAGAAGTGAAACTCAATAGTATGAAACGCAAGGTCAGACATTTAAGGGCTAATGCCTCTCTTGAGTGTACAGGTTTATCACTAGAAAAGGACAAGGAAGAGAACCTAGGAGAACTAGGTGATCACTGTGATGAAGTGAGCAAGAACATCACAGGGCAGCAAGAAAGGAAGGAAAACCTAGGGTGTATTAATGAATACGTCAGTGAGACCTCTTCTCAGATGCCAATTTCAAGCTCCACTTTCCAATCTCCAATTTTACCTGTTTAAGAAAGGAGACTTGTCATAAAACAACTGTGATAATAGGTTGCAAAAATGTCACTGTAGAAATGGATTGCTAAAAGGAAAGAATACTTCAGGGAAGTTGCCAGAATACATTGATAACCACTGCAACCACCTCAAAGAGATGCATCTGGATGAAGATAAGCTACGAGATCTCCACTGAACTGTCCTGCACTGCATGACAAGTCTTGCGTTTTAAAGACTTCACCTTCAAGAAACAGTAACACAGACACCTGCCCACTAAAAACAACCATTCTTCACATGCCCCTTAGCACCTGACTGACTCACATTACTGGCTTGGTGTAGACATATCCAGCTGCCCTCTGGACACAAGATTCAGACATTCCAAACACCTATATATCACAGAGGCTTCAAACCTTCTCCAAAACTGCACCATGCCTCTATTCCCTCTAGGCAAACCTCTTCCTAAAGCAGGCATAACCCATTTCCTCGTGTTAGCTTACATCCACCTTTACCTGTAGAGGTATGTTTGTGCAGGAAGAGAAAAGACTTCATTGCAGCTCGTGTGGAAGAACACCTTTAGTTTCTTCTTATTGACCAAATCCACTAAAATTATCCAAAAGGTGAACGTTTTTTTCTGCTACTCAAAGAATGCTGGGCCAGGGTTTCAAATCCAGCATTATCATTAGGTAAAGAAATTCTAGACAGCTAGCAAGAATATAGTTTCACCAAGTCAAGTTTCTTTGCTTTACAGCTGCAAAAGCAGTAATGTAGGAAAGGAAAATAACTGTAAAGCCAGTCTTCTGTATGCCATGCTATTATATAGGTGTTTGAGTTTGGGTTTTTTTATAAAGTTAGGAAAGGACGCAATAAATAAATAAAAATTATATTGTTTTAATTACTATAGCATTAAATAAATACATTTCATTTTGTATGGCTTGAAATTTTGACATTATTCTTGGCTCCAGTATCATCCCCAATTAGAAACCCCTAGAAGAGTGAGAACGACAAGAGCCATTAAACGTGTCACAATGCAGGGTGAAGGCAAAAAGTGCTGGAAGTGGAGGCTTTTCAAAGAAAGCATAGGAAACTGCTGCATGAGTGCAGAATATGTTTTTTTATTCCCCCTCCAGCCTCCACCTCCTGCCCCCCTCCCCATGACACACACACACACATTTTATGGCCTAAAAGCCACCGCAAAAGGGTGTGTTCTTTCAGGTTTATAGCCTTGACTAATGGAATTGCTCTAAATAACATTTTGATCTTGTAAGGTCACACAGAGTGCTATACCTTTCCTTTAATGATTCAGGTCTGGACCAAGCATTTCCCAGAATTGAGATGGTAATGAAGTCATTAGTTTCTTCCTACTTGAAGCTCTGGCTAGGAAAGGGAATTCTATGGGTAAAGTCTGAGAGGGTCTTTTTCATAAAGCTCATACCCAGCTGAGCTGTAACACCTGTTACATTTTCCCAGGAGCCTGAGCTGCAGAGCATTTCCAATCTATTTGCTCTTCTTCTCCTACAGCACATTGACAAAAGCTGGGGGAATAGGTTTTCTAAGGGAGTGCTAATTGAAAAAAAAAAATCTATGGCTGGTGCAAATGTTAACTCACATCCCAGCTAAGGCATTGATGATTATTTCCTTGTCAACTTTGAAAATACAAGCAATTTCAGACAGCATTTAAATTAAAAATACACATTTGAAACAGGTTCTTTAATTCCTTACCTTCTATGGATAATATAAAGGAGGGATGTTTACTTCGAAAAAAAACTATGGAAAACAAGACTATATGCTAAGGTTTTGATATTAAAATACAGTCACGCTGCTCAGAGAAACACAGCACTATGCACATGCCGGTCAATATAGAACTAACAATTATACATAAATTCTTAAAGTCAAGTAATATTTTTTTGAGAAACGTTTTAAAAATATGATTTCTCAAACAATAAGCCCGGAAGATCAAGTTCTACCTCCGAGCATCTGGGGGAGGGGTGCGTTGGTTGCTCCTTTGAAGGAGCAATACATACAATTTAAAGCAATTCCAAATCACTAAAGAACCACATATCCACAATGTAGTTCAATACATTTAGTAACCAGCAAATACTTTGCTCTGCCAGTGGTACCGTCTCAGAGCTCCCTCCAAATTGAACCCATTTATAACTCTGTTTTACAGAGCAGACTCAGGTATTCCAATGCATTTTAGTCTCACGAGCTAATTAGCACACACACATAGTAGCAGAGACCATTTGAAAGGAAGCTAGTAAGACGATGTTCCTTGACTTAGGAGTTTGTTCCTCCTAATCAGATCCTCTAGATCCAAATAACCCAGACTTGCTGAACCCCAGAACATGCCACAAAAATCAGCTCCTCTCTGTGGTGAAGGTACAGTCTAAGAGTAGGATGCTTCTTTACTCTTTTCGCTGCAGACCTAGCTGCCTCTTGATGTGATCATTAAGATTTTATAATCAAAGACAGAATAAAATTCTGAAGAAATGTCTGACTAGATAGTATCCCAAATGTCTCAAACATTGAAGCTTCAGTACACTTATTGTTGGAGCCAAAATACCTTGCTGGTTACTCACTTTCATCTCCAAAAACTAAAATAATGGGGTTTTTTTTCCTTATTTTTTTTAAAATGTATTTACTTCTACACCATATTGCACAAATATACAGCACAAGCAAGTGGAATATGGTGTGAAAAATTTTGAGCATCTTTATAATATTTAGAAAGTCCATATGGAAGAAAGAGGGGACATACCACTCAAGTATAGAACTAACTTTGCATTTTTAAGAAAGCAGAGCATATTCAAGAAAGAACATTAAATTCCTCATTTTTATGATTCTTATGCTAAAATATACTAGAAATAAGTAAAGCATTCACTATGATAGGCCAAAGTAGAGTGTGTAGTATAAGCATACTTTTACTTTCCTTTGCCTTTGCTTTTGGTCAACTCCAGCCAGGCTGTGAATCATGTCCTATCACCCCAATGGAGAAATGATCTGCAGGCAATCAGGACACTGCACCTCCCAAGCATTTAATGCCAGTTCTGTTCATCTCAGAACAGCAGCTTAAAATTTTCCCTTGTAAGCTCAGCCTTAATTCTTCACTGTAATTTGTAAACTGGTATTTAATGCACCTGAAACATACCTATTCCCACATTTTAGCCATGTCCCACCAGCTACATCCTTCTTGCCCACTGCTTCCCTAAGTATTTTCTTACTACCTTCCAAACTGCCCCTTCACTCAGCATGCAGTGTCCTCCCCATCCAAGATTATTCCACTTCTTCAACCTATTCAACCAAGTAAGCTGCATAAAGTCCAATTTCTAAACACTTCACAAGCATCTTTATATATTCCTGCTTTACAATGGTTACCTCTTCATATTAGTACCCACTTCCAAAAACAAGTAACAGGACCTACTGGTACTCCATGCAGGGCAAAATGCCCCAGCTAGACACCCATATTCTCTATCCAATGCTAAGCCTTCCCAGAATGACATGATTGCTGCACCACCCACAATCCCAAGCTGCTAATGCTAAGTTTACAGAGCTCCTATTACCTTTTTTTCTGGAAAAAAAAAAGGCAGAGGCTGGCAAATAACTGTTTGGAAATGACAACATCTTAAAGACTCCAGAACCTTTGAGCTTCTAGTTGCTGCTGTCTCCATATTTACACATGAGCTGACCATGACCTAACTAAATGGTAAGACCAGAAACTTGGGATTCTGAACCTTCAAATTCCAGTGAACAGATGAGGTAAGTAGAAAACTGATTCATTCTGCCTTCACACTTGGCACAAATTGCTTGCTATGCTAAACTGCATCAAACTGTAAGTAACAGTGAATTGTGGAAAGTGTAAAATAGCCTTCAACATTTCTTGGCTGTCTGCAGGTGAGCAGCAGCAGTTCAGCAAAAGCTTCTGTCCCACATGTTCTGCCACTCAGGAGCACAAACTGACAGGTATCACTCAGTGGGACTGGGGTCTACTGTGGGATAAACAGGTCATACATCTGACTGTATGTTTGGACAATGTCAAGAACTATCACAATACAAGCTGCATATTTTATATATATATATACATATATAACATATAACTTGAACTATAATTAACTACAAGCTCACCGACAAACTCTACACAAATACTTACTGAGGCCTAATATCTTCCATATTTTTGCCATCTGGAATGACTCACTTCATTCCACTTTTCCCCAAAATAAGGGGATCAACATCAGTTCATGACTCTAGGTTGCCTCTGGAAGAAAACTTCAGAAAGGTCTATTAAACAGAAAGGTATAACCCATAGCCCAGGACTACCCAAGAGCAGGAAATCACTGAAGGTTAAGGGAGTATTCTGGGAAAGTATCACTGCATGACTACCTTCCTCTCATACCACTCCCCAGACATCTGCTATAGACCAAGTAAAGAGCAATATGGGTAAGATGCTCTTATGTCAGAACTCTGCAGAGTAAACCACCACGCTCAATGCTTATAGAGCTCCCAGCATGACAACTTCCAAACATTCTGTACTCATGTAAGTTGAAGAAATGAGATTAACCTGGCTTTACAAGTGGTAAACAGACACAGAGCAATAAAGCAAATTCTCCAATATGCCAAGGGAAGTTTGAGGGCACCGCTTGAGCCAAAGGTCTGATGGTAGAGCACTGTCTGATTCCAATGTATGAATACAGTCAACACCTTCGTGTCCATTAGAGGTCATCAGGGACATGATTTTGTACGCTTGGTTTTGTCAAAAAACTTACTAAAACTTTGACCCTTCAGGCTCAATTTAGATGGATTCAACAGAGATGATAGACTAGAGAAAACGCTTCCTCTCAAGTCCAAGCAAAACCAGGCAAGCAGGCTTTGAATGTGAAGAAAACAGATTAAAAATAATTTCCTTAAGAATATTCTTGAAATAGATATATCTATATAAAATAAATGCAAATTACGTATTTTATTCACATATGTAAGTTTTATATTTCACTTTCACAGCAATATTATACACAAATTTATACAGTCACTCCCTGCCACAGATGTGTTTTGAGGAAAAAAAAACTCAAACATTCTGCAACATCATTTAGTTACTGTAAGAAATCTCTTGTACAACAGCTCAGCCTACAGCCTCTCTTTTCTCAAAGAGTAATTCTGACTTTGAAGTAACCTAACAAACTCTTATGAACATCAAGTCATCATAAACACCTCAATCTCTTCACAAAGTTACTGACACCTGCCAGTGGAGTGCAGTATTTCAGATTAAGGCAGTACTGGTCATTTGCTGTGTGCATCCAGAATGAAGAACATATGCAAAAAACACCCTCAGGCATAAAAAAGCATGGAAATTAATCTCAAGAATTCAAAGATTTTAAAACTAATTATATATTTGAATTACTACAACTTCTGCCATGTTTAAAATTAATGTTAATACTTAAAATTTTCCTTTTTATTTTAAGGCAAAAGGCTTGGGCTCTGTCACCTGAGTGCTGACACTTTAAGAGCATGGAAAAGATAGGAAAGGTATCATGAAAATCACAATAAAATGAGAAGCAGCAACACTCAACATGGCAGAGACAAAGTTGAAATGGAATAGCCTGTATATTAAAGCTGAAATGGAATAGCCTTTATATGCTCCAGAAGAAATTTGTTTTGACTAAGTTAATAGCCTTTGAAATATCAAACACCAAGCAGCACATTTTCATCATTTTCCCCCCTTTCTGCTATTCAAAGTGCATAGCTAAGAAAGAAGTGAAGAATGGAAAGGAACTCAAGCCTGACTGCTCTTCACACTTCAAGATGTATGCTGTGTATACAGAGTTTTACTGTGAACTGACTTGGAACAGAGCTCATGCAAAATTTTCTTAGTAAACTCACATTTTTCATTCAACACAATGCAGTCACTTGGAAGACATCAGATGTCCAGATGCCATTCCTAGTCAGTAATCTTCCTTCCCACCCCAATGTCATGAGAGTCTAGTAATTAGGAAATTCATCCAGGGTAGATATCCAAACTCAAGTCCCCAGTCTAGCTGTTTCACAGCTATGAGAAGACCTAATCACCAAGTATCTCCCCTTTCAGTTGGAGCTGTTTAACCTTGTACTAGTAACAGGCAATGTACCAAAGGGAAAAAAGTGGTAGGCTTGGTCACTTCCCTGCGGTTATGGAAAGCACTAAACACAAGAAGTCATGTATCTCAGGCCAGTATCTTGACCATGGACTCTTCTACAGTACTGTGCTCCCTTCATCCTACCCAGGTGACAGAATTTGATACAACAGGTCAGCATATTCAGAGCACTGAGTTGGAGACATAAAGCTGCAGGTACTACCAGTCTTGCTGGCTTTACAAGCTAGATTCCAAAGTCAAAAGGAATTCAACAACACTTAACCCACTTCAGTGTCCTTGAAAAATCCCCAGAAGTGCTTATCCTTATGTGTCTTTCTACACTTGAGGACTGTGCCCAAGTGCCTTGTATAGGTTCTATAAAAGAGAGAGTGAGGAAAGCACCTCACAGACCCTGTAGAGAAGACAGTAAGCAGATTCTCCAAGGCAACCTGTACAATGTTTACTGACAATAAACTATCACTACATGGCATTTCCTCGAAGTGGTAGGTGTCTCAGATTCTGGGAATGACATTTCTGGGAGTTGTCCTCATGTCTTCTCCTTTAAACAGTATTAAGAAGATTCCATACACCATGGAGGTTTATGCCACAATCACAGGATTATTCTGCCTCTTAAAAAAAATATTTACTATGAAAAAATAGTTAATGACAGGGTGAGACAATACACTCACAGAAAAATCTACCTCACTCAAAAGCCTCCTCAAGTTTATGACTGATGCACTGGCTAAAAACATTAAAGAATCTTATAAGCTGAACCTTAAGTTACAAGAACCAACAGCACGTGTCCCTACCTTCCTTCATGGACACATGATGAACACGTGATTTTTAGCTATGACTGCACATTACTATTCCACCAATGACAGATCTGATTTAAGTTTGTATATCCTTTACTTTTGAGGTTTTTACTCCTGCTGGGGTTACTATCCTGCAATTGTGCTGACTCAAGTGTTTACCTACCTGTATCCTTGGCAGGATTCTTTTAATGTTATTTAAAAAAAGAAACAAATACTTAAAAATAAAATTACAAAACCCAACCACAAACCACTTTGCAAAATATTAAAATAAACCCAAACAACCCACAACCCAAATAAATAATCTTAACAAATCTTCCCTAAAGTGAATTGTGAAACAGAGAAAGCAGCTTCTGGGAATGAATAAAGCTGAGCAGTAGTAGGTTGTGTAATCTCTGTACTGTATCTGCTCCTGAAAAAAATATTAGCATAGAACCATAGCCTTGACTTTATAAAACCCTTCCTTTCTCCACTCCATCTGTGATCATCACACACTCTTCCTGCCCAACTCCTCTCCCATAGGAGCTGTGGTCCCCTCTCCTAGCTTTAAAACAGGTGTTTGAACATGCTGCTTCTCATGTAGCTCTTTAAAGTACCACTTCTAAAACAGTAATTCACACACAGCTTCATAGGAACTTAACTGGACTGCCCAACATCAGAGAACTGAAGAAGTAAACAACATTTTTGTGTGTGTGGATCTGGCATATGTTGCCCGAGATCAGTTTGAAGTCTGCCTAAGCACCTTCATACCTCTTCCAAATGCTGATCACCTGCCTTGTTGACTTAGACTCTAAACTCTGTTGAGTAAGCACCACTTACACTGTTCCTATGTTGTGTAAAGCACCAGCAGCTCCCACTTTTCAGTCATCTTCAAGGTAAAAAAGAAGAATCAATAATGTGCTCAATGTTACAAAATTGCCATATATTTACACTAAAAAAAATCTGGTTTATTTAAATCATTAAAGCTTTCTGCTCATTTAGCTGTGATCCTAGCCACTTCCACTCATGGATTTCTGGTAAGAGAGACTAGTTGGAAACAAACAAACAAAAAAAAAAAATCAGAAAAAAAAATCAGAAAAAAAAATTTCATTTAGCATTTGGGTAGCTGTATTAATCACCACATATTGCACCACAAACTACCAAAGACTTTTTTAATATTTCATTCTATTTTTTAAAAGATATTAAAGAAATACATCTGAAGTTTCTAGAAGGAAGACAAGAACACAAAGCAGTCACAAGACTTAAGAAAGTAGTACCCGATATATATTAGAATAGCAGGCACAATTCAGGCTAAGCATGCCAACTTAACAAGCCAAGTCTGAGTGTCTGTGTTGCAGTGGTGGGTTGTTTGTTTGGGGATTTTTTTGTTTTATTTTGGGGTTTTTTAGTGGTGATGGGTTTTGTTTTGGTGGTTGGTGGGTTTTTTTGTGGGTTTTTTTGTTTTCAAGCAGACTGTTAAGTGTGAATTGCAATGTAACCTTGCAACACCTGAAGGTAAACCTGGGTCAGGTACTGCTCAGTTGTTTCCAAAATTTCCTATGCAAATGCTGGCTCTGGTTATGGTGAGAAGAGTACTTCACCTGATGAATATACATGGAGACAGAGGGAGGAGACGTGAACAATATCACAGAAGCTGAGGAAGATACTAAGGAAGAGCTGAAGTAGGGAATAGAGATGCAGCATGTTATCATGAAATTACAGGAGAAATATTTATGTCTGCTGGGACACTGCTTCTCAGTTGTTTGGTGATGGCTGCCTACTTCCTCAGCAGTTTCTGGGGGAGAAGAGTCAGAACAATGCCTACCAATCCTCCCACATTGTTGAACGTACAGAAATAGTTATCAGAGGCAGCTGGCTCCATCTCAAGGATATCTTTGTAGATAAATAAAAGAAAGCTGGGGTGGACAGAACAACGTCCCAGGGGGAAGGCTCATAACCACTCTGAATCAAAACAAAAATGATGCTGTGCACCACTACTCTTCTTACCAAATGATATTAGAAGGTGAAAATGAGGGAGACTGGCACATCACATGGTAAAAAACTCCTGAAATAGGAAAGGCAGGTCAGTGTCACATCAAAAACTACACAAACACTTTTAGTGGGAGATAAGCAGCTACATGCTGAGAGCCAATCCACATGGGATCAGACACACTGTGTGGCTTGCTCCATGCTATCAGGTGTCAAGAACATCTAACCCCAGCAGTCACAAGGGGCAGGATAAAACGTGAAATGGATATCCTGGACTGGAAATAGGTCACAGGTAAGTATCTATACAGTTTACCAGTGGATTCCTTTCCTGGAAATCATTGAATTGAAACCGGATGTTTCTGGAAGATATGCAGTAGTTAAGCCTACAGTTACAGGCTCTCAACTGGAATTACCAGGAGCAATTCAAAAGCTTTATGTTGCAGAGGTAGTTGGACAAAGTGTGATCAAAATAGTCCATTCTTGCCTTAAAATCTACTATATGGTCCCTTTGGTCCTTCTCACCTTTGGCCACAAACAGTATCAGAGGAAAAATACATTTCACATCATAGGAGAAAGCATAAATCCACTAAAGATATTGTGAGGCACAGAACTGGGAAAACATGTAATGTGCTTGAGGAGTAAGGAAGAATTCAGCATTACTTTACACTTAGAGGAGGTTAAGGATGGAGTAGGTGGGGGAGGGGAAGAAAACCAAAAATCCCTCCTGTGATACAGTGAATCCTCAGGTTACTACACATGGGGGCAGGGAAGAGTTTAGGCAGCAAGCTGACAGGACTGCCCTCCCATCCCCTCAAAAGTCTATTTTTCCATGAAGATACTCAGCTTCAGTTTACATTTGTTATCAGGTCAGCTCCATACACAGCCTAAACAATAAAATACATGCAGGAGAGGGGGAGGAGGACAGCCTGAATGCATCCAATTTATCACATAAAGCTGGGACAGCCTAATTCATGTTCTGTTCCTAGCCTCATTCACACAGGTAAGAAAGAGGAAAAGGGAGGAAAAACTCCTGAGAGGGGGAAAAAAAAAAAAAAGCCTTTTTATTTCTTTTTATTTTGCTAAAGGACCCCAGGGAAGGGCCCCTGATGCAGAGGCCCTGCTTTTACAAATGCTTCCCTTTCCTTACACGGTTCCTTTAATACGAGTAAAAATTCCAAATTCCTCATTTGTTTAGCCTGAAATCCCTTGCACATTTCCCACAAACTACTTCCTTTTCTCTCTTTTTAGCTGGACTCCCTCTCTTTTTAATGAAGAGAAGTTCAGAGAGTTTTTCCCATGAATAGATGGCAGGCACCTGGGAGTTATGAATTTTAAAGTGATCATTTTCTTTCAGCCCTGCCGGACAATGGGGATCTCCTTTTGACTCACTTTCACAGCTTTGAGAGGCTCTCAGATCAGCCACATTCCAATCAGACTGGAGTCAGATCAGAGCCGGGCTGGACTGCATCAAGGTCTCTCGCACAGAAAGACAAGGAGCAGATGGCCAACACTGAGCTCTCCTCCCCTTTTCAGAGCCCAATGGAAGGCAATGTGGGAAAGCGTTCCCCCAGCATTGCCTATTGATTTCTGAATAGGACCACCACATGCCACCAGCCTGTAGGTATGAACCTCTGTTAACAGATGGTGAGATCATTATGAGCAATTAATTCCTTTAATGTATCAGTGGGAACATGTTGGAAAGGGTGATGCAAGCACAGAGTGAATAGTGAACTTCTCATTCCTCGGGGAGAGCTGCAGCTACATCACTGAAGGATGGGAACAGTCTTTCAAGAGACTCCACGTACTGAGAACCAGAGTTAGCCATTTGGTCCACAGAAACAAGGCATGGTTTTTATTAACTAATCATCCCTCCCTCGTTGATATGTGATTAACAACAGATTTCTTTCTAGGTCAGTTTTGGAGAGACAAACAATTCAAAACAGTGGGGGGGGGAGAAAATCCTGAACTATCAACATGATAGGAACACAGGGAATTTGGTCTTAAAGATGATGAGAGAATATTGCTACGAAACTTTTTGTGACATAAAATTTAATTTAGACTGACTGCAAATTAATAAGGAAACAGACTATTTCAAACACAACTGTGTATATAAACGAGAGGAATTCATAACAGCTCTTAGCACTGAAAATAGACACAGAAAATAAGCCCTTAACAGACTTGTCAGAAAGTTACTACCAAAGAATATTACATAGAAGTTACAAAGCATAAAATTTAAATATAGATATCATATTGAAATGCAGGAGTCCACAGAAAAATACTGCATATTTACTGCTATTCATTGTGAACTGGGTAAATTAAAATTCACTGTACTAATAACAACTGCAAGAGTAGGACATTCCCCCATCATCTGCTTTACATGCATTTATATGACAAGCTTTGTTTGTGGTTTTGTGGGGTTGTTGATTTTGTGATTTTTTTTTTTTCCCCTTTCTTTTAGAAACAGGAAAAACTGAAAGCACAATATAGATGGCTAGTTAGCTCTTGGTCTTAAAGATGACAATAGAATGTGAACAGGAAATACAGGCAACTACTCACTTATTCTTATTTAAATGACACTTTTTGCTTGTAATTAAGACACTCAAGTCGAGTCTCTGTTCATGAAATTTACATAACTGTACAATAGCTTGCCTAAGTGAACAGCAAATGGTAGTTAACCTTGAAGTGTATTATCTTAATTGAATAAATCTGGCTATAGTTCAATAAATTTCAACAGAAAGGTATCTTTGAACTACTAAAATAATTTTTAAAAACACATTTGCATGTTACGACAGATTACTGTTTTTCTTCTAGATTTTTATTTCTGCTGTAACATTGGTGCTTTAAAAAAAAAAAATCATTGCAGAGCACTGAAGACATTGATACATGTTTGCTGTTTTCTCCTTATTGTTTGCAGTTTGAGTCAGTGTCACATTCTGGAAAGCCTTGATAAGAATATCAGAATATTGAATCAAAATGTATAACTTGCCTGTTTGAGATAGTCCCTTACCTACTTCCTCTGTCCTTATTGGACTAGGGTTCTTCCCTCCCCCCACCTTGTACCAGCTGAGTATCCCATCACACAGTGAGAAACCTAGGTGGGAGAATATAGATTTTTGCATAGGTTAAATAGGAAAGCCACATTCCACCACTCTCCCATTTAAATCAGATTTACATGGGGTGTAAATCCCCTCAGAATAGAGCCATTCACAAAGGGCTCAGAATGTTTCCCTCACAACACTGATTACATTAAATCAGTAGCAATCATGTTTCTTGGATTATATAGTTAGAGCAAGAGAAACTATGCAGCATATTTATATTTGTGTGAAATAAGTTAATGAGAAGCCACCTGTGCCTTTTATCACTTTACAAGAGAAAAAAGAGGCACACAGGTGTTGCAGCAATACAGCTATGTATTTTTCTATGAATTTGCAAACACTAGAAATGAACATATTGTTACTAAATTCAGCCACATACACACTTTGAAGGACAGCATTTTGGATTTTGTTTGGGTTGTCTTCTTCTTTTAAAAAAAAAAAAAACACAAAAGGCTAGTTTCTTGGCCATCAGCAAGAGCTATAATTTGGGCTTTTCTCCCTCTCACAATGTTCACCATTGTACCTTATGCAACATAGATTGTACATGCTCAGTTCTAACCCACATTGCTGTCGAGAAGCATTCACACTGTGAATTACCATTTTTCCCAGCATCTAGCACTACTCAAAAGACAGCACAATAATACACTAGAAGTGCCTTTGTCTGTTAAAACATTGTTCTTCATTACTACATGAAAAGCAAATTGTCTTTGTATAGAGGAAGAGTGGCACACAGTAGCTCTGGGAGTGGGGAGAAGGAATTTGTATCACTAGCTGACCACCTCGTAGATACACAGGCCAGTTTCTTCCTCAGTAGCAGATACACTGATGTTTTGGATACAATTTTGGCTGTACCTTTTTATAATTATTAACTATATTAGAATGACTCCAAGGGGATCACATTTGCTTATGCCCTTAAGGAGAACATGCAAGTTTTCAAAAAAATGTTTTTTGGGTTTTTTTTGCTTGTGATTTGGAAGGGAAGGGAGCACATTAATAAAAAGTGCTTAATCTCTTGACTTGATACAACACATCTAAAATGAAAGCAAATGAGAAACCCCCACCCTTTCATTGGAATCAATTCAGAAAGTGTATCATCAAATGAGGAATTATGCAAATTCAAGAGCAACATTTATTTTTTGCAATCCAGCTGAAAACTGCACTCCAAACTCATGTGTTCTAATGAGAATTTTCCTAAATGGATTACTATGGTCTCAAAATCAGGCAAGTTATGGGACAAATATCCTTCAGAAGTTATTCTCAATTCCTCTGTTTTCTTTTTACTTAAAAGTAAAGCAGTATGCACAAACAAAAAGACTCCGGTGAGGTCTAAGAACAAATACTTAAGAGGACACAGCCTAATGCAACAGTTCCAGATGTTGATGGATTGTGAGAGGAATCACAAAGTGGCCAAATTCACATGTTCTCCCTAAACAGCATTGCATTCTGCCACTGTCAGACACAGAACACTGGATTCAACAGACCATGGATACAGCTCGTGGACTTTTCCTACATTCTTATGTTCTCCATGGGAAGAAGTTTCTTCCTTTTAGGAACTACCTGCAAAGCACATAGGTTGTTTCTGGTCCACAAAGGATCCATGAAATCTCATTTAATCTACTGTCTGAGAACTTAATGTGTGATTGACTCTTCACTCTGGCTTTCTGGTCACAGTGGTGCGGTGCTTCCACCCACATCTGTTCTGCAGAGCACCCTTCAACTGTTCAGAGAGTGATTAAAAAGCAAAGGTGAGGCCCAGGACACCTTGGCTCATCTCCTCTCCATCGAGGGATCCCAAACTCCACAATTTCTGTATGGGATAAAGAAACCTGGCTAGCAACTCAATAATTACTCATTCCAGATTGAGAACTGATTGACTTCCTTTCTCCCTCCAAAAATGCAGGTAATGAAATCTATTCATTTTGCTCCTGACAAGGATCATAATCGTAGTTTGCAACCAAGACAGCTGAAATCATTAGTCCTCCCCTAGTGAACTAAAGTGACTCTGCCTGTCTTGGCACAGCCAAGTGTATTTAGTCTAGATAAATCATATTGTAGAGGCTTATGAATTCTAGTTAATTGAGAATACCCTTAGCAATTCTACACCCTCATTGGGCTGGTTTGCCAGCACAAGCAGAATTGTACTTTCTAACACTTACGTACCAAAGTAAACACATATGAAGGAGCTCCCCATAAAGTCACAACACATGCTGATCCTCAAGTCATTCTTAAGGTAGGAAGTTCTTGCCATGTATTTCTCATGCTGAAAGTAATTTGACCATATATGAGTCTTAGTTATTTTTAGAGGAGCAAAAAAGTATATCTTGGATCTCTTAAAAGTAAATATTTAACTATACTAATAATTTCCAAAGGGGTTTAATTACCTTCCTTAATAGACAATTTGTGTTCTCTATTAATATGTAGGCTCTTTTTAATTATCATGTCTGTAATAGCACTTTTCCATTACATGGGCACAGACATGGCATACAATTAGAAATATGAATTGCTTTCAATTAAGGAAAGTGAATCAGTTTGAATCTGAAAGCAGAGAGCATTCTAGTGGTGGCAGTTGTACAGATGGAGAGACACTTCAGCAAGCTCCAAGATGCCTGAGGACTTGATGCTGGAGAAAAACCACCTTCATTGCCAAGAGCTAAGCTCTGGTCAGGGCACAATGCTATGCCACAGCACCAAACACCTGACACAGAAGCACTTACCAATAAGTCTGCTCACGATTTAACTCCTTCTAGAAGTGCTGGACACTATCTGGCCCATCAGAGAAAATGTAAGATGAGTTTTGCTGCAAGCACACTAGTCCCAGTCTGCTGTTTGGTTAGAGTAACTGACCTCATATACACACAGGTTCTTCCAGGAGAATACTGCATTACTACTTCCACCAATAATTTCAGATGGAAAATAAATAGGAGAATAAAGCCATCCTTCAAGTTCTTATTACTTGTTTTTTTTTAAAAGAAAAATAAATTTAAGAGTTTTCAAGATTGGATAGTTGGTCTAAGCAGAACATATCAAACGATACTGTTCAACTTAGAACGGTCACATATAAATCAAGTCACAGCAGCATTCAGCACCGAAATGTTTGGCAACAGAATGATCTGTTGCTTGCATACCACACACATGAAGTACTCACAAGCGCTCTAAGTTTTTGCTCATTTTTAACAGCATGTAAATATCTTGTCTATAAACACTAGCAACAACCACTTCTCAGTGGTACCATTTGACTGGAACCAGTCTGTAGAAGATGAGGAGGCAAAGAAATACTGGGCATGAGGACAAATCAGATTCCTCAAGCTTTGGACACAACATGGGTGTTTGCAGCTCAGTCTCCTCTCCATAAAAAGCTGAAACACACCAATCATAAACTCTAGGAAAGATGAACCCAAAATCTGGGACATCCAGTGTTGAGGTGTATTTTCACAGGTATTCTCAGTGTGACTATTTCAGCTCTCAGAGTTGGACTGTTGACAATTTTTGTTTAATCTTATCTGTCATAAATAGAGATGAAAGTGGAAGGGCAGCCCTTCATCTATGGACTACACAGCTAAGATTCACTTAGGGAAAAATTTAGTAAATTCTCTCTGCTTACATAATGAGTAAAAAGCACTATCAATGCTAATATGGCTTACAAGCAAGTTCTGGAAACTTAAGCATTGAATTATTGTTCAAGAAGCCCAGAGTATGGAACAAGCATCCATGCAAGAGAAAAAACCTCCTAATAATGAAATTCTAAAAAAACAAAAACAAAACAAACAAACAAAAAAAAACATGCAAAACACATGCCAAAACATGTGTATCTAAGTGAGATTAAGGGCTGGGGCTTTGGGAGAAAAGAAGGTTTGTATGAGGTTTTTATTGTGTGGGTTTTTCTTTTTTGGTGGTGGTGGGTTTTGGTTTTCATTTGTTTGTTTTAATTTCTATTTATTTATTGTGGGGGATTGCTTGTTTTTTAATTCTGAAAGTTTGCTTGGTCAGGACACTGACAAAGGCGACCTCTTAAAATTATCGTTTGTTACCAGAATGAATATCTATGAACACAGACCCGGTTGCAGTCCCTAATCAAAAATGCAAAATGCCTCCACAGAGGAATGCAGGTGATTTGTAAGATTCCCTATATCTCACCATTCAGTCTCCACACAGGGATGTTTTCTAGATTCAGATTCTTGTTGTCCCATAACAATTCCCAAGGGAACAAGCCTTTAGGACTCCCATCATTGGTCCCATCTCACCCAACTGATAAACTTCCAACCTGTCTATCATTAAGGTGGACTCACAGCCTGGTTAACAACCTCTTCTGCAAAACCAGTTTAGTCACTTCCTTCAGCACATGCACTGACCTGTAAGCACATTTTTAGGCCAAGGGTCTTCACAGCTACTGACTCAATCCCTGCAAATTTTTTTTTGCCCATACACTAGTCATTTAACTGGCTATTTCCAACTCCCAGAAAGCTTCCCTGTAAAGCATCCGGTTTTTGGTTTGTTTGTGTGGTTGGCTTTTTTTGTTGTTTTGTTTTGTTTTGTTTGTTTTTTTTTTTTTCTTTCTCCAAATACTACTGGAACAGACCCTTCAACACAGAAATAATTCCCAGGTAGGGAGAAAAGGAAACCAAAAGCCAAAGCACAGCATGCAGCAACCTGCCTCCACGGCCTCAAACAGCACGTCAGGAACAGTTCCAAAATAATTGTCTCCAAGTCTGTCCTGCCTGGATGGCAAACAGCACACAAACTTTGTCTTAGCTTTCTCACAGAAGCAGCACACCTGAACACCCTTTTTTCACTACTTGCTTTCAGAGCACCTAAAGATGTTAATTTTATTTTTATCACACATCACTGTACATACGTATTATGAGGCTCTTGTTCTCCAGTCTCTTTGATGCTGCCTCTGTGCATTTGTGTTTGAAGGTACTAATTCTTTCAAAAAATAAATTGGAAAGCTATGCTGTTTACTAAAATTCAAAAATATACACACACATTTCTCAAAGAGACCCATTAAAGTTCCTGTTAGACTCATTAGAATTAGAGCATTAATGATAAAAATGTATCTGAAGTTTAAGCTGACTTCAGAGACCTCAAAAACACAAAAAAAAGCCAATCCAGAAAGCGTGCATCTGCATGTCTTTCTAGCCTACAGTTGCCATTGCTGATACTGAGTCATGTTAGAAACACAGATAGCTACAAAAATAGATAGGCAATGCTGGCAAAGTGCCCTGTGAGCTCAGCGTCCAGGTTTCATGAAGGTGTTATCTGTCATCCTCTGAAAGACAATAAAAGTTTAGAGTTGCTCTGTAGCATCTTCCCTGATTTGCACGAAAAGATGCCAAGCAACTACTGATGATAAAAGGTGTTCTTGTACAGAAGTTAAATCACAGCAAGAGTTTAAAAGAACGTGGTAATTACCTGAGCCTGTTGCAACTTTTATTGTTTTACAAGTCTTGGAGAAATCATAGCCCTGCTTAAACCAACAGATGTTTTAATAGCAATTTCAGAGTCCAAAACTTCACCCTTAAGATGCAGATAGAATTTTAAAGAAAGCTAGAGAATACTGTTACCAAAAGACTGCAGGGCATTTGAAGTCACAGATGTGTTACAAGTTCTTGGAACAGTCTGCCCATTGTCACACTACTTTTATGCCTTAAGCCCAATACAGGTGCAGAGCCAAAGGTATAAACCATATTATTCTGTGAGGATAAATCTAATAGCCTTGATATTAATAGGAGTTTGACCCTGCTGGAAAACAATGGGTTTGACGAAAGTAGTCCTCATCAGAGCTCTTCAATAACATATTGGTCATCTGCCAACTGCTTTTCAGAAGGAAGTCAGTCTCATCCAATTCTGCTTCAGCAAAGGTATGGATGTGTAAAATAAAGAAAGGAGATTTTGTCTGACCTCTTCCAAATGTCAGCACTCATGCACCTTGTTTCCTATTACAGCAAAAGAAAACATTGTAGAGAAACATCTCTCTGCAAATGCGTATTATACATTCCCATGGTTTCAACCCAGCCTGCATTGAACCAGCCTGCCAAGAAGCCCATACGACAATCCTGCTTTGTCACATGGATAAGGTTCAAAATAAGGAAGAAGAAAAGTTAGGTGCAAGCCTGGAAAAATGGTTCTTGACTGAATTAGGAGACAGGTGAATCTGAAGTGCTGAAACAAGTCTGGTCTTCTGTAAAGATTTTCACAGCATGAATGAAGATTCAAGATTCTGCTGTCTTTTTTCCTCCCTGCCCAGCACCCTCCCACCGACCCTTACTGTACCATATCCTTAAATTTCTAAGTACCCACCGTTTCTGATGTCAAAAACACATGCCATATGGTCTGTAAGGGTCACAAATTCCCTACCTCTGAAACAAAAATCTTCCAACTGGAAGCACCAGATAGCAAAGGATTCTTTATCTTCTGTGGCCACATGAGTACCTTTTACACATCTGAATTTGTCTAGTGTCAGCTGTTAGCTACTTGCTTGTTATGTTTCACACCATAATTCCATAATCCATTTAATCTGTCATTGCTCAGTGGTGCTGATTAAAGGAACCAGTCCCAACTTCCTTCTCCCTATTATGGCCATTCATTCCCACTATCTCCATTGCATCAGTACTGTCATTTGTGTGAGAAACCAAACCAAAGAACTGAGTAAGCTGAAAACCAAATAGGTTTTTGTTTCTGAGGGTTAGGAAACTCATCTGGCAACAAACTACTTCAGTTTCACCCAGGAAGCATAAAAACCAGAGCTGGCACGAGGAAGAACCAGAAATAAGTAACTAGATGACAGTGGAAACACCCTTTTCATCAGTCACATTACACCAGATAAAGCAGATCAAGGAACTACATTGATTAATTTAGCAGATTAGTACTGTAACACCTCACTTTGGGAAGGATGTGGAAGATTCCCTGTTAATAGATTAAATTAAGAATAGCTCTCTATATACTTAGCTTCTTCCAAAGATACAATCTGACTGAAGAAACACTTGGGTAATACACTGTAGTTTCCATTATACTGCAATGATAGGATTCTAATGATCTCTTCTGGCTTTAAAAATATATGCAATGTACGTGAGAAGAGCCTTACCCTTCTTCAAATATACAAGGGCATTAGAAATTTATGAGCCCCCTAAGAAATTATTTATATTTCTTAAGAAAGAATTTGCACGTTTTATCCACTGGTTTAACCCCTGCCATGAATATCTTGATACAGTTGCTAGCACTCTGCTTGTCCTTCATAGCCAACCCTCTTCCTTCCACAGTGGAGATATCAAAAAAAAAAAAAAAGGGGGGGGGGGAGGGGGAAGGGGGGACAGTATCTTCAGTGACATTGCTGTTGTTGTTCCCAGTGCATACAATATCCTAACTGAACACGAGTCCATTTTTTCCTACTTCAGACCACAATGAACTCTTCATGAAATCAAGACTCCCTCATGATGCATGGGGTCTGCATAAACACTGCTAAAACTTCCACACTTGTGCACCCAGTCTGATGGTGAAAGCTGGTTCATGGCCTGTTTTATTCCAAAACTATAGATCTTCAGTCAGAAAAAGTGCTTCAATGTCTTTAGAATCTAAGACAGTTTTGTACTGAACTCCACACTTTCTCTTGTACTGAGTTTTCCTAAGATTCTGAAATATAGTGTTATGAAAAGCTGATGAAAAGGACTAGAATTCCAGACATCTTGCCACTGAGGAGGGAAAAAATAATTAAAAAAAAAAAAATAAAGAGCAATGAAGAGAAGTTCTACAGGTTTTCACTGCCTCCTGCTGGCCTTGAAGCCAGTTTTTTCACAGGCATATGGTGCCAGGGTATCTGCCATTATTTTGTTCACATTGCCCAAGACAGATTCTCATAGTTGAGCCCGCAGAGGAAGAGGCACATGATGGACTTCCAGCTCATGGGCTCAGCCCTGAGGAATATGCAGCAAGGCTCAGCACTACTGATAGCATCTCGCAAGCGCACGGCTGGATGACCACACCAATCTTTGATCCAGCTACTTTTGGCATGTCAAGTATAAAGCAGGATTAAAGGCTGCAGAGCTACTCCCACAGCTCAAGACCCATTATCTAGTAGTATTTCAGAACTCCTGTGACTTCTGCTCTGGTACAGCCTCCAGTTTGACATCCCTTGGCAGCTATGGTCCCTCTCTCAACAGGTGGCTTGAAGTGCCACTGAGGAACAGGCACAATGGTGACACTGTGAGAAGCCTGTTCTGAGCTGAGCTAATTAGCCTGAAGACAACATGGTATTAATGCAGCTTTACTGCTTGCAATGCACAAGCTCTCTTTTCTGAAAATAGCTTAGACCTTTGGACAACACATTATCCTGTGGTGACATACAACAAATTCAGTGAAAACAAAATTTTAGCACTTTCTCACACACCCTCCCCCTTTCTGCAGGTAGCCCACAGGCACTCCTGCTACACAAGAAGATTCAGATTCCTAAATTCCAAAGAATACACAGCCAACGCTTAGCACACATCACAAGCATTTGTTCTTAATGTCTTATTTCAAAGATCTTAAATGTTAAATTCTGTTATAAATCATCCCCTCTGGCAAACTTCAAACATCAGTAGACTCCTTTAAAGCATCTAGTTAGGTTGTGGGCAGAGCAGAAAGTTTTGTTCAAACCACAGAGGCCTATAGGAAAAGAATTTTAAAAAACCCAACACACCAAGAATGCAACCAAGCAAACCCTTTTATTGATAGGCTTTACCACCTGCACATGAAGCCTAACTTCAGCACAAAGACCCATTAGTTTCTAACAAAACATATTCAGGATTATAGTTCCAGTTTGAAATTTCACAATGCCAACACCATTTGAAGGCTGCATTTAAGTTATTCAGCTCATTTAATTTTAGACCCTGCAACCACTCATTTGATACTCAAGACACCTCTAAAAACCCCAAAAGGATCTGACGGGGAGAAGATATTGACCACTGTATGATGCACCCTAAGAAACATGTGGGGTGGTCCTGTGAGGCATGAGGAAATCAGCAAAAACAACATCAGAGAAATGCAAGTCCAATCTGAGTTTCTGAACCATCTGAGCAGAGAAGACTTAGTACTTCTCTTCTTGATGCTGCAAGGTAAAATAGGCAACCCTGAGGATTTAAATGTTTGTAAGAAAAGCACAACTCCCACCTCCTGCAGCCACAGCATGCTACCACCCCTCTCTTCATGATGGTGAACCAGGACTTTAGTGAATGGTACCACAGACAGCAGACCATGGGGTCATTTCTCTTGTCTTGGACATCCTGTTGTTTTACAGATCCTGCTTTCTCGAGTTGTAATACCATCAAGAAGTGCTCTTCTTTTGTTTTGGGTGTTATGGTGTTTAGTTTGTTGGGGTTGTTTTGATCGTTTGGAGGTTTTTTGGGGTTATTTGTTGGGGTTTCTTCTTCTTGGGTGGAGGTGGGGTGATTTTTTTATTATTATTTTTTTTCTTAACAGAACAAAATCCATGGAGAAATTCCAACATTTTTTCTAGGGCAGTTGTTGCTCTAAGTACATTTTTAAGTACATAGACTTCATTCTATGACCGCTCTTGAATTAGATGACTATGAAACAAAATGTTAAATTCTCATTTCCCAAATTACCTCATCTGAGGCTAGTGGGACAAAACAGTAAGGGATGCAAATGTTTTATATAAGCGTATATATGCATGTATTTTAATAATGCAAGTCTGTGCATTACATGATTAATTCTAGGAGCCCAAGTCTTCTCCAGCTATGAAAGAGTAAGACAGTTTAATAAGCTTCCCTGACATCACGGTCACATATTACTTCAAAACACTGAGCACCAGACATTGCTTTGAATCAGGACAGTTGACTGAAGATACACAAATAGCAAACACCAACACATGAACTCAAGTCTTGCAGCACTCACACACTATTATATATACAAATTCTGTAGAGAAAAAGGAGCTTCAAAAGCTGCACTTGGCAAAAGCAACCTTGTGGACTGCATTTGCAGGGCTTCTCATATTTGTTGATGTTTGATCAGTGTGTATTTTAAACTCTGATAGTCTGGATGGATAATTTGTTTTCAAAACCACCGAGCTGAGTTAAATTCTGCTCTTATTATGCTCCTTCCCCGAGGAATCAATGCAGTCCTTTAAATTTTATTTTTTTTGTCATATCTGATTAATCATAAGGCGAATCCTACCATTTACAGAAGATCGAGCAGAACTCAGTTATATTTGAGACTGTAGCAAGTCCTTGTTCTTTCCAAGAGCATCCCAGCAAACAGGGCAGATGGAGAACACGAGCTCCTGCACATCAACCAGGCCATATTTCCTTCTGATGAAAGTTACTTAAACACAATATACTTAATTTTAGGATCAGAGTTTGCATAGGTTGTGCCTATTTGTAGATTACAGTGTTGCTCTGCTCACACCATGCAGTTATCTCTAAGGTATATCCAAGCTAGTTCTAATTGTACAGAAGCTTCTTCTAAATCTTAATACCTCACATATTTTAAAACATTTAGGAAAAAAATTCTACGTTAGACAAAATGTGAAGACTTTACCTCAAAAGCCTAATTCTATCAGGCATGCTACACAGAGGATACCATGCAATCTATTTGCAGTACCCCTGCAACACAAAGGCAAAGATTTGGAAACTGAAAAGAGAAGCCCCCTCTAGATGAAATTGTTATATATAGGAATTTTTTTTTTCCCCACCTTGATTCTACATTTTATCCACAAGAGAAAGATCAGACCCTCATTTCTTATTTATCATGATCCTGCAGGAATAAGATCTCCTGTGCCATGTGGGTATGTTCTCCAAGTACAAAGAGGAAACAGTCAAGAGAATTTCATCCATCTCAGTATCTTTAGCTGTCTAAAAGTCAGGCTTCTAATCTAAACTAGACATCTAGGCTGCCTCAACAGAGAGAAGCATCTCCAGACAGTGATTCATCTTACCCTAAAAATATTTGAGTTTGGGGTAAGGGGACCTGCACAGGTACCTGGAGAGTATGATCACACTCCCCTGACCAGAAAAGTGGTCTTCATGAGCATCCACATACTTTTATACAGCTGAAGCCACAGAATTGCCACATCTCCAGGTGGCTCTACATCACAGCACCAGATGTTTACATCCAAGCAAGCTTAAGGCTAGGTAGCTGAGGGGCTGACATCAACCCTATTGCAAGAGAACACCATGCACAGGGACTATAAAACCAGCCCTAGGAGCTCATGCTGTCAGTCCATGTGGTCCTCTACCAATAGCTGGACTGCTGCTTCTTTGCAAGATAGTTTAGGACTGCTGCCAAGGCCACCATCATCACTGCCACATGTAACATGGGTTACAAAACCTTGTTCACGTAACATGGGTTACAAAACCTTGTTCACAGAGAAGTCTCTGTAAAGCAGCAGAATTCTGTGGTTGTTCTGTTATTTGGCTTTGCCTCTGCAGAAGACCATGAGCACAACGGGCCACTACTGACTGATAATCAAGCCTCTCATCTGCACTGGGCCAGAGGCATTAAGAACCTGCAACTGCTAGAGCAGCACACTAAGACATCCTCCAACCATCCAGCTGCAAAGGGACCTCCTGTTTTAGGTGAGCTTTTCTGGTAGGTTGCTTTCCCACACCACATTCACTAGCCTGTAGCCCAGCCTGACTGTTTCCTTCCCAATGAACTCAAGCTGTACAAAGAACAGGAATTTTATTTCCTATCACAGAAAGAAATAATGAGAACATTTTTTTCTCCCACAAAGAAGTATTTGACATGCTTACCCATTTGGCACAAGAGAGATTATCTCCAAATATCACCTTCCCATCCTGAAACCCTGCTACTAATACTGTTGCTAAGAACTGTAATTAGCAAATGCCTGTATTTTCTGAGGGACTGGTTACACAAACTGCCACAGACAGCAAACAGAAGGAGTGTTCTTAAGGATATTTAAATAAATCCATGAGCACTGGCTAAACTTGACCTCTCAGAAGAAAAGCAATGTAATATAAAAGCTTTACACTACAAGTCACACTTCAAAATTGGCAAAGCTCAATAGCAACTGGAAGATGTTGTCAAACTGAAGCTGTAATTTTCACCTACAGAAGCATGCTTATTCCACAGTGTAGAATTAGTCTTTTATCACTGCATCTGATAGCTGCTTGATTGTTTTTAAGAGGCTGAACTACCTAAGTACTAGGAATCTCCATCATCTAAAAGGACTCCATGTAACAAAGACTGACATCCCCCAGGAGGGGGACCTTGGGTTTGAGACATCAGTGGTGAAAAAAATGCACCTTTCAGCAGCTTGTGGTGCTGCTATTGCTGAAAACTTCATCTGTCAGCTCCATGGAGATGACATGTTTCATAAGCACAGAGTTATGATTGAACAAAATAGAGAAAAAACCTCTCAGTTTTTAAACAGGTAGATAATCTTTCCAAAGGATCCTCACAGATCAAAGGCAGAATTCAGCTGGACCAGTTGTGCAGCACACTTAGTACAGGCTTCAAAGCTCAGAAAGTCACAACTTGCACAACTGGAAGTTAAATTTGATTTATTCAGCAGCATTGGACTGGGAGGGGCCCCAGCAGCTTCTCAGTATTTCACAATGAAAATTCTTTATTCATCCTGCATAATTATATACTGACACTGGAAAATTACATTATGAGGGCAGTAACATCTTAAAATAATTGTCACTCAAAGCCATTCCATGGTGCTTTACGATGTCTCCCAAAGTCTGGAAACAGAGTTTCATGTCAGAACAATTGGTTCACGTACAATTGTCCAAGGCATTTTGTTTTCTTCAGCTTTATGCTATAAAAGCTGCCGCAACACCTGTTGGCCTAAGACATCTCATGTGTGTTTTATTTATCTTCTTGGATCAGCCGATGGAAACCTGGCCCTGACACTAAAACTGAGATTATCAAAACTGGCCAGAGTTAAGAGAATGTGTGTTTGGCTTGGTTGGAGTTAACAGAATTATTATTTTTCTCCCCCCTCTAAAAAACTAGATGAAAGTTACATTTTAACTCTTAAAACATTTGGGTCTTACCTCAAAGTTTAACCCTTAAACAGAACAAATACAGACTCAGTCTGCTGGGAACATTGGAGACTGGGCTTCAAGAGCTCACCACACGATGTTCATGATTCACTGGCCAAAGAGAAGAGCAGGAAGCTGGCTGGGTTCAAGCATCTGAGAAAACATGGTATTAAGCAATTAAGGAATAGCTAATAAGCTTCAAGCTTTACATTTTAGAAGGAAACTCTGATCTAACCAAAATTTCAAGGTTATACATCATTAGATACTCTGATCTCCAATATGAATGGAGGAATGAACACAGAGCAAGGACCTTGAAATCTCACCTGTCTGAATGCTCTGATTTTTCAAGATCTGCCCTTAATATTGGAAAGTATCAGGCAAGAATTTAACCACCCTCAAACTTAACGAATTAGTGAAAACAACTTTCTGCAGAATTACATCTAACAGGCCTCACCAGAACTCGTTCTATTTACAGTCACTTGCTTTAACATTTCTGTGGTTGCAAACAGTAGTTTATCTAGATGTGCACTAGTACATATAGCAACTACTCCACCAGGGCTGCTCTGAAATGTTCTTTCAAAAGAAAGAAGTAGTAAAAATCCTACACTTACTCTTGTTTGAAATACTGAGATGCTGTTCCAGATTTGAAGGAGAAAGTGAATCTGAAAATTCTGGTGGACAGAACATAAGCATGGCCATTTAAAAACAACAAACTGGCAGTTGGCTTTTTTTTTTATGCTGCTCATTACCTATTCAGTTATAGACTCCTCCAAAACAATATTGCACAGGCAAACACCATGAACCTTGCTGAGAGAGAGAGCAGGATATATTTGTAGCTATATATATAAAGTTTGTGTATAGGCACGTACACACACTCTTTTAATAATCCTCAACTTCTTTAGAGTAAGATTTCTAGGTCCTAATTATTGCCTCAAATGTAAAGATAAGCAAGCACATAATGATCTTACCCAAGCTGATATTCTCATTTTTCCCCTTCTGAAATCATCCTTTAAATAAAACCTTTTCATCACATTCTTCACAGTACACCTACTCAATTGTCCATGGTCCCCATGACACACAATGCTCCAACAATCCTCTGGGGATGATGGGACAATATATTAGCATAAGTCTTTGAAAGAAAAAAAAAAACAAGAGGGGTAAATATACTTCCTTTTTACTTGAATGAGAAGATTAGCTTGGTACTATATCTTCTCGCTATGCTGACTAATTGTGGTTTACTCATCTGAGCAGAATTACTAAGAAAGTTCCTAGTATGCACTATATATTAGAACTGCTTAACACCAAACATCAGCTGATATTATTTCACTCCATTGTTTGATCCTGTATGATCTCATGCAGACTAAACTCCTAGTGACTGCAAATGGAAGTCTGGCACATTTCTGGCCAATGCTTGGGCTCAAGTACAATTATAAAACATGGTAAAAATGACATTGCAAAGGGTGTGGGCTAAGAAGGACGACAATTCTATCAGCCCTTATCCAGTAACTTTTTTTGAAAAGATAAAAATGATTCCACAGATAAGAAAAAGACTAACCAAAATTGCACCTAAAATATTTTATATACCCATACCTTTTTGAAGAGAAATTATTTCAGTCATTGACTTCTCTTTGTAATTTTCCCTGGTTTAATTACTGTCAATAGCAAACTTCTGAGTACCTCATATTAGGGGAATCTCACCAAAACGCAGCTGCTTTATGGTCAGTTTTCCATTTCTGTCATCTCTTAGCATCTGTGCACAATGTTAGCGATTATGAGTTGCACCACTCATTCCCCAGCAGGAGGAACAGAGCCAGAAATTCTGGTGTTTTGCTTGGCAAAAAAAAATAGAAGCCCCTCGGGGCGGGGGGGAAGAGGGGGTTGGAGTGGAAAGAAAAGAAGCTACCTGAGTCTGTTACAATTTTTGTCCTTGTTCAGAAAAAAATTCCAAGTGCAAGTGGGCAAGAACAAGTCCTATAAAGTCCTAACTTCAAGCCAGACAATAGGAGGATTTAACTGTGGCCATAAGCTCTGTTATGGTATAACTATAACAAGCTCACAGACAACATTCCTAGTTAATTTTTTTACCTCTCCCATTTTTCAAAATACTAAAACATTGGAGTAGAAATCAAAGAACAAATGTTTTTCTATCAGACTTACAGTTTTGGAAAGATCAGAGGATTCACTTTAAATTTCTGTCAGAGAATTTCAAACAAAATATTTTGGACAGTACCTAGCAATGCAACCAACTAGTGAAAGATAATGGAAAAAATATCCCTTTCCTCAATAGAAGGAAAGCAGTGCTAATGTCACAGTTACTTATGCTTTTATTCATGTTAATTGTAAAGACCTTTCTTTTACAGTCTGTAAGTTCTTCTGCTTTGTTTTATTCCAAATCTTCAGAATAATTTTTGGAAAGAAAATTCAGAGACCCTACACTGTCACTTGTGAGTTTACAGGTACCCTCTACTGCCTTCCTAAAGCCAGCAACCTTCCCTCAATTTAGAGCTGCATTAAGATCCCTATGGTGACAGGTGCATCATACAGTGATAGAGCAGATTCTTCCCTTATTTTACACAAAATTCTAATAGAAATTACATCTCCCTGTGTATAGCTCTGATTATACCCCACCAGTGAGCACACTTCTTCCAGCCAGCAACAATTTTAGATTACCTTATAGTGTATTATCTTTCTTAAAGGTTTTTGCTTGTTTTTATCCTTTCATTCAACCACTTCAAACAATGCAAGAACAGATTTCAAGCCTGAACACCCTGGATAATCTCATCCATCCTCATAGGATCTTCAAAATAAGCAAAAATCTGTTTAAAAACTGTTCCACAGACTCCACCTCAGAAGGAGAGTAAAGTCACCAGGGAGTGTCAGGCTAACAACTCCCATGGGTACGAGGGTGCACAGGGAACCACAGCTGCCCTGACCTGTACTTGGATTCAAAGGAGAATTCACACAGGTTCAAAACAGGGCAACTGAAATGCCAGTGTAAAGGCACAATCGACTTCTGGCCTCCCCACAGGAAAAGCTTGGCCAGCCTAAAGAATCAGAGGACTGCGTGTTTCATCTTTTTAATTAGCTTTTTTTTTCCTCAGTACCCTTTTAATTATTTTTACATGGCACCCGCTAGGGAAGCTGCATAGAATTCATTTTTCTTTAGACAAGAGAAATCTTGGGGCCCCTGGCAGCATCCCTCTAGTTTGCCATCTCAGAGACTGATCTCTTTCCTGGTAGAATCAGGCAGGACCATGGGAGTTAATAAGCTGTTGGCCAGATGGTGCCTGTCCAAAGGTGTTGGCTTTGTAGACAACTGGATCTTCTCTTTGGGAATAAATCAGTGATACAGGAGAGCCAGGCTGCATTTCAATCAAGCACAAGCAGACAGACTATTAGCAGAGATAATTACCTTTGCTTTTTTTTTTTTCTCCCCTCTTTAATATTTTTTCCTCCACTACCCACCTCTTACTTCCCCAAACCCAGTAGATGTAGACCCAGGGAATGAGAAGTAAAGGATCCCCCAGGGCTGAAAAAAATATTCTACTGAACACCACAATCATAAAGCTACGTGTTACTTATTCAGATGCTATCAGCACTTACACCTCCACTGCTGAGTTAACATATATGAAACAACAAAATGGCATGTAACAATAAAAGCTTTTGATATCATAACTTAAAGACAACCTAAAGGTTAATTGGTCTTGTGTCAGTGAGGCCTTTCTTGTGGCCTTGTAACCATTGCCATAAGACACTTCAGGTGCTGATGATGCAGCCCTGGACCATAGCAAAAACTATATTACTGCTGTCTCAGCTAACTCCATGATCCAATATGGAAAATGATTCAGTGCAGTTCAGAGCTGAAGGAGGATTCTACTGACACATCCAAACATATAATGTCACTCCATCTAACAACACCAAAAAAAAAACCTCTACATGGGTAAAAAAAGGATATCTCTGCCAACAGAGTGTTAGGTAAACAGAGTAAGACTGATGATTTTTTTCCTTAGAAAAATGACAGCTAAGATAGTAACTAGAAGTCTGAATTTTTCTTTTTGACCACAGATCTCACACTACCACTAACCAGTCACTTCTTCTATAGCCCCTGCTCTACCCCTTTGAAAGTCATAATACAAGTTATCTTAGCATGGTGTCTTCAGGCTACAGACCTTAAGGATCCTCAGGAGTAACAATAATTTGAGCTACCAAGAAACTGAACACCAGTGTGCTGATACAGAGTCAAAAGGAGGACTTGCATGAACTTTCTTTACCCATTCCTTGAAATGATCTAGAACCAGTTAGTTATTCCAGAAAGTTCTCCCCACCTGTAAACACATGACTTTTCTGAAAGCTCCCTTTTTAGGCAACTAGGACCTCTTCCAGCTAACCCACTGACATCACTCCACAAAAGGTGTTTGCATTTGGAGAGATGGGTGACTTCCCTCAGAGCTGCAGCCACCAAGCCCCACAGTACATAAGCCCCTTCCCTCCACCATATAGCACAACTGTGTAAGCCTCCTATACTTTTTATCACCATTAAGAAAATAGGTCAATTAAATAGTCCAAGGGAAGCATATTTGTTCCTCTGAAGAAGTGGGAAGCAAATAAGGGCTCTTTATTATCTGAAAGGACTTCTGGAGTCACAGGCTTCTAGGCAAGAGCAGGGTCTTTCAAAACAGGCTGCTCTGACAGTACCAAGGGCAACAGAGGAATGCAACAGCTCCAATGCATTCCAAGTTCACACTGTTCCCTGCTGCATCATGTATTTAGGTTCCCCCATGCAGAGCCTAACTGCAGGGCACACATCTTTCCAAGGAGAAAAAAAAAGGAAAAAAGGCTCTCTCCTCAAGTAACTTGGCAAACAGCTTCATTCCACAGAGTCAGTGCAGGGACTAAATCCCAGATCATTTATAAATTCTAATTTTAAAGGAATCTTCTTTTTTGCATAGCACTGGGCTAATATGAATAGCCTTTTCAGAATTTTCACCGAGGACTGCCAACTGAAAGCTGCTGTGTAGTCCCCACATATATACTACTTAAAAAGCATCTAAGAAGATGGAATTATACTATTTTCAGTTCAAGCTGTATTGACTTTCTCATGCAAGATCCATACTAGGTAAACAAATTCTCAACATTGCATTGTGTCCAGAACTGCTACCAGCTAGAATAGAGTTACAGAGAACGTTCCCACACTGAATGTAGAAAACATTTTCTGCCATGTCAAGTAAATGCTCTGTGCAGATGACCTATGAATAGCACCATTTGGGAAAAGCACAAAACCAGAAAAGCCACTAGCACACTTCTATGCTTTCATGCCCTGACACTTCTCTCATCATATTGTCCCATTTTCCCAACTGTGTAATGCCAATCACAGTATAAAAATTCTACTGTAGGTAGGTCCTTGGAGTCCACATAACAGAAGTTTTGCATGACTGCATTAATCTCTAACTTACAAATCTGTGATTCATCTTCCTCCTTCCCAACTCTGACAACCCTGCAGTAAGTCTTATGTTCCTCAGCTTCCCATCACCTGCAGTTTTCCTAACAGCACTTGAGTAACTCCAATTTAAATAGTAGTATGGATGCAGCCCATCAGGCTTGCATCTTCATGTAACTAAGGTGATGCCTCTGCTTCGTTTATTCATTCTGCCATACAACACATACATTAATCTGCCCACCTTTGACATCATTCCATTATAGAATCATTGAATCACAGACTCAATCAGGTGGGAAGGGACTACAAGAAACCTCTAGTCCAACCACGTGCTCAAAAGGTCAGCTAGAATCAGACCAGCTTACTCAGGGTTTTATGCAGTTCAGTCATGAAAGCTTCCAAGGATGGAGGCTCCACACCCTTTCCAAGCACCCTATTCTGCTTCCTGGCTGTTCTCACAGAGAAAGAGAGTTCCCTCAGAGCCAGTCCACGTTGATGGCTCCAAATCACCTCCTCTTACTTCTGTGCAGACATACTCCAAGAGGACTCCCTCCATGCTTTTCACACAGAGCAAAGAGAGGCTGATGAGTATGCAGTTCCCTATACTGCACTTCTAACCTTTTCTTAAGATTGGTGACATGTGCCTCTCTCCAGCCATCAGGGCTCTTCCCCAATCTTCATGCCTATTCAAAGGTGACAGAAAGCAGCCTTGTATGGACACAAACAAGCTCTCTCGGAAGCCTTGGATGCAGCCTGGTTCTACTAATTTGCCTTGGTCAAGTTCTTTCAAGTAATCCTTGACTCAGACCTCATCCCTGATGGGACTACTTGTCCTTGAACCTCTTCACTAAGCACAGAGGCCTGTGATGCACAGGAGGCACAAGTACCTCAGGCTTACCTGTGCCTCCTGTTACTGGCCTCTAATTCCCTCACTCTACTCAGGAACAAGCCCACAATTTCCTTCTTCAGCCATCTCCTACTAAAGGAGTGGAGCAGCTGCATGGTGCTTAGTTGCTGGCTGGGGTTAAACCATGACACTTCTCAAGCAGATTTCAGAGGTTCAGCCTGGGAGCCAAAGTCTTCCTCAAGTTGTCTAAAGACTTTGTACGCTTCCTCATCATCACATCAGGCTCTGTAACAAGCTCATATCATGAAGTGGTCCTGTACTGGCCTATTCCCTTATCATGTCCCACAAACTCCCAACTTGCCTCTCCTCTGTCCCATGAACTTTCATATATTCAAACTGCTCCTTCACTTAGAAGGAAATTCCCTCAGTCCTTGTCTTCCCATCTTTTCTGAAGAACCTGTATCAGTTCATTGCAGCACTTGTCATGCAAGCTGTCCCATCATATTGAGTTATTCCAAGAGTGTTGTAGCTGTGTGACCACCGAGAATTCTAGTTCCTCTTTTCATCCTACATAACCATTCCTGAGACCACTTTTGTCACTGTCACCCCGCGTCATGTACATCTCAGCCCTGCCCACTCTCTCCTCATTGTTTATAGCTCTCTTCACCAGGTTTTCCAGCCTGTTGGCAGAGACAGATGCTCTTGCCCCACATAGTTCAGTGGATTTGACCCATTCCCAGAAGTTTTCAACCCTCACAGGTTTCCATGACTGTGAAAGCCAAATCCCTCCCAAAGACCCCAGCTGCAGAGCCAAATGTTGACTCATAGGTTAAATCAGCTCCTCAAGCCTTTGACCTTCACAGGGAAAAACACAAAGCCCCACAAACTCTACCCCTGTTCCAGAGCCTTGTGGCTATTCTATGTACACTCAGCATCTCCCTGGTAGTGTCACTGGTGCTCAGATGGATAAGCAGCAGGAGGTGACAGTGGAAGAGACAAGCCTCAGCAGACTCTCCACAACATTCTGGGTCTGAGAACCTGTTAAGCAGCAACACCCTTAAGACTTCGGGTCAGTGTGGTAGATGGGTGCCTCCACCACACACAGGAGAGGTTATCCAGCAGCTCTCACCCTCCTCT
>NW_008611543.1:0-24724 GCF_000691845.1 Merops nubicus | reverse complement strand
GGGTGCAGAAGTGTATTTGAAGCTCAGCTGTCTCTCACACCTCCCCCAGAAGGGAGGTCACCTTCCTCCCCTATTTCCAGGGCACTGCACCTGTTCTGTAACTGCAGTTACAAAGCATTCCAACACAGTGCAGAAGATAACCAGCCAATTAAATGAAAAAAACTATTTCTCTTAATACAGTCTTGGTTTAAAAAAAGAAAAAAAATTACTTGATACATGTGTATAAGGAGCTCAGAGAATAAACATGTTTACCCAATTAGAAGATAAAATATTTGCAGCTTTCAAGAGCATGCACAAATCTCACCCAACGGGTGACTCTGCAAGAACAGTACTAAAAGATTCCCCCATCTGAACAAGTTTTAGCAATCACTGTTTGGGTCCCAAGCTTTGTACGCCCATTTAGGAAAAGCATTCTTGCCATCTCACAGTGGGTCAAACAATTGGCTTGATAGACCTCAACAGCCTTGTTATCTTCAAAATATGTGCAGGGTAACACCAGTATAATATTTTTGTCTATAATGAGTTACCATGGGTAAAACAGACATAAACAGAACAAACAGCCTACTGATGGAAACAAGGAATGAACCCCACCGCTCACCCCACCATAGCAGTACTGAAGCTGCAGCCAGAACAGCACTGGATACCTCATATTGCCGCTACCACCATTAACCATGACCAAAACTACATAGAAACAAATTATTAAAAACATATTTTACACCAGAAGACAGATGTTGGAATTTTATACTGCATCAGGTCACATTATATATGAGAATTCCCAAAAGTCTAGGAATTAAACTTCACAGAACTATACTTTCACAGCCTTTTTTTCAGACAATACCAACTACTGTATTGCTTCCCAATCATGTTGAAGTATTCCTTATGTTTTCTGACTAGCCAAAGTGATCTGTGAAGTCTAGATTTCATTCCAAGTTCCTCTTATCAGACTGTGCAACTGTTAACAAGCTCAGCTAGAAAAGCAATGCAATTTTAGTGTGCTTCTCGGCTGCATGCTATGCAAGATACAGATGAAATTTTTAGTGAAAAATAATTACATACAATTGAGCACCTCTTTATAAACCTATTCTTACGTTAATATAATTAACAACGTTAACTTAGATAGCATCACTTCAGCAGTTTTATATTCTGCTTATGTGGCTAAAAACTACATAGGACCAAGACATCTGAAATGGTCAGAGTAAACCAGCAGAATGGTCCAAAAGGTCAAAGATCTGCTCTGAAACTGGAGGCCATATAATCTTTGGGATGGCTTTTTGCAGCTAGAGCACAGACTAGAAGCATTCGGCTTATCTGTATATCAGTTTCAACCTGTACAGGAATATCAATTACTTTTCAAGGATAGCCCTCACCTTGTTGTTTCAAAAGTAAGGAGTGATAACAGCATATGTTGATTTTCTTATCTTTCTCACAAAAATAGTCACAATTTAAAATAAACGCTAACCTTGCATCTTACAGAGAAAAGGGTATTTATTTACCAGAATATTTTGAAGGGGTGAAATTCAATAACAGGTGTATTAAATAACAAAGCTATAGAAAATACATGTAATTAGATGTCATTTAAGCAGATATTTCTACTGAATCTTTGCTAGGCTCCATGCTTGTCACTAAATTAGTTGTTGTCCCATGGTATGCATTATAAATTAGGCGATTCATTTCATGAGGTTTATAACCAGTGACTGGAATTATAATCAATATACATTAGTGTCTTCTAATATTTACAATATTTGGAGCCTATTTTGATCTCAGACTACTTTCATATCACAGTAACTCCCCCATCTTTGTACAAACTCCTGATTTATGCTGCAGTGGGTTAGAAGAGAGCTTCTAATTTTATATGAAGCATTATAGGAGTCAAATACATTTTTAATGTACATACTAATGTCCGATTTTTTGCATTCTACAAGGCATTCTCCAAAACCAGAAAAGATTTATTTGGTGGGGTTTTTAGGGGTTGTTTTGTTTTACTGGCTACCATCATTAACAAATTGCAGTCCTTCCACTTAGCTGAAGTTGCAGGTCATTACCCTCTTAGTCCCCCAAAAACAAAGGAAAGATTATTTCTCTTCCTTTTTGAAGCTACATGCTGTAATACATACAGCAGTACTGGCTCTCTTCTCTAAGTCTGCTAAAAAAAAAAAAAAAAAAAGTATTTTCTTACATCTATCATTAAACCCTACCAAGAAGTTTCTCCATTTCTCTCAGCAGATATCATAGAAACACTATGGTTGGAAAGGACCTCTAGGATCATCAAGTCCAACCTTCCTCCCAACATTTCCCCAGAAGTCCTCATGTCCCCACCTCAAACATCTGTAATTTAATATGAATCACAGCAGCCTTAATCCACAGGTACCTACAGATTTTTTTCTACCATATGCATGCACATAGGTGCATACAAATGCATTCTCTGTTTGCATGTCAAAGACACAGCAAAACTGGTACTTTTATAGAACATTAGGTATAAGAAGTACAAAGTCTGCATTCCTACAGAAACTTGGGGGAAAAAAATTGTCTCACGTGCACCACATTCAGCCATCACTGGGTTGCATCCAGAGTAACTGGGGAAGAACTTCTTTACTGTAAGGGTCACAGAGCACTGGAACAGGCTCCCCAGGGAGGTTGTGGAGTCTCCTTCCTTGGAGACTTTTCAGACCCGTCTGGATGTGTTCCTGTGTGACCTGCCCTAGACTAGATGGTCCTGCTCTGGCAGGGGGTTGGACTCGATCTCTGGAGGTCCCTTCCACCCCCTAACATTCTGTGATTCACAGGAAATGCCAGATTTCACCATGAGTAAGACAAAAATCTAGAAGCATTACCCTCTCTACAAACCAGAAATGTGAAAATGTAAAGTCTTCACATTGCCCAGTGAAGGCCTTCTGCACTCTGTGGTGTTTCACTCTAAGCCTTGTTAATTTTCTTCCTCCTCAAACGCTGGGTATCATGTTAACGTTATTCTTCGTTTTCACAGTCATAGAATGGTTTGGGTTGGAAGGGCCCTTAAAGATAATCTAGTTCAAACCCCTCTGCCATGGGCAGAAACTTCTTCCACTAGATCAGATTGCTCAAGCCTGATCCAACCTGGCTGTGACCTCTTCCAGGGAGAGAGCGTTGACAGCTTCTCTGGGCAACTTGTTCCACTGTCTCACCACCCTCACAGTAAAGAACCTTACCTTACATCTAATCTAAATCCACTCTCCTTCAGCTTGAAACTGTCACTTGTCATCCTACATAGGCTCCCAATATCTGCAGCTTTCAATCAACTCCATTAGACATGCTGTCCCAGAATCACTGCCCTTGGTCACATTTCCCAGGTTGCCATTCCTCAAATCCTTCCTCTGAGACCCCTGGACCTCTAAGCTCTCTTCTAGAGGGACAAGGCCAAGCCTATGTGTGAACCAATCTCATTTAGTTTCTGGCATGGGAGCAGGAAGTGTGGGAATCCTAGCTGTGCAATCCAATAGCTCTGCAAATGTTTGTCCTCTCTAAGGAGGTCTGCTTAGCAAGTATGCTGCACAGCAACAGAACTGGGAATCCTAACAAGCACTGTGCCACAAGACTGATGATGTAAGTCTTTCAAGATTCTCAGCTGGAATGCAGAACTAAGAGTGGGACTATTCCGACCTTAACACCACAAGAGTTCTTGCTGAACTGAAATCCCACTGATCTAAAAATGTTGCAAAGAAAACATTCCAGGCTTAAGAAGGTGACATTCTTCAGACCACATCCAATTTTGTCTGTTTATCTCTAAATATTCATCCACACTCAGCAGCACCTTGTCTCAGCACGTCATTTTCTGCACACTGATCCTCTATGCTGAATAGCAAAGGTTTATTTCCTTCTCTGACAGGAAAAAAAGTCTGCTAGCAAATAACCACAAACTGAGCTGAGCTACAATACGCTCTGTTCAACTCAGTTCCAGCCAGAACTATCAAGTATAGGTTGGTTATTACACACAGCTGGGAGACAAGGAACAACAAGAACAACATTCAAATGTTATTTGGGGATTATAATAAATCCAACTTATGTGACCCATTAAACTAATTCATAGTGAATCATATTCCTGCTAAGATTGCCAATGCAACGTGATACTGTGAAAGCTCAAAGTGGAGTGAAGCGTTCTAACCTCTGAAGAGTCCTTTGATTTGACAGGATTAAAAAAGAAAAAGGCTCCACAAATACAAAAAGGAAGTATAGCAGAACCATATGTACTCAATGTTTACACTACTACAAGTAGTGGTATTGTCTAGGCTGCTGAAATACATGTTGAAACATTTAGCCAGAGAGACACTGGTCGTGTTTCTCTTCTTGTTACTATAAGTATAAATCTAGAGTATTTCCACTGAAGTCAGAGTTTCTGCGTCACAGTGCCAAGAGAGCACAGGAGTGCCACTATCTTACCAAAATTCTTTAACTCTTCCCAAGGTGAAAGTTATAGTTGAAAAATAGAAATACAAAACCCATAATCACATGGTGGAAATCCACAATGATGGATTTTTATAATCATATTTTTATTAATGATGCATTTTATAACCAGAATATGAAGGGCAAGAATGATGCAACATGAAGACACAGATAGAAAAAAAATGCTTACAGCTTATCAGAAGCTTGTGGCTTTTACTGTCTTGTTGATCTCTTCCTTTATAGTAGTTGTAAGCCAGCTCAGAACATTCACTTCATTCTCAGAGACCAAGCTGAAGGAAGAATGAATAAATATTTCTGCTTTTAAAGAAGGCTCTGCAGCAAACCCATGACCAGTCTGAAACAGGGTGAATATAAAAACCACTGAAACTCCACACTTAAAATAAACATAGAAGGTCAGTTGATCAGAAAAAACACAGAAGCAGTTAAGCCACAAGCCAAGTACAACACCTTCTCCTTCAATACAGAGATTTAGAGGGATGGAGGGAAAAAACCCAAACCCACCCCCACACCACGACTTGGTGACTAGTCATTGTAAAAAGTGAACAGCAACACAAAATGATCTTGCCCTTAAAATGAAAGCTTTACACCACAGTCACCGGCATTCAGCAAAAGGGCAGGGGGAGAAGCAACAAACATTTGAAACTGTAGGGTTATAAATAAATTGCCAAGACATTAACTAAGGTGAAGGTTTTTTTGAAGGATAGGAAGAAGGCTGAAGGCTATAATCCAGTCACATGAGAACAAGGCAAATGAGTTTCCTAGAATATGGACCAACAAGTGATAAATGAACCAAAGGCTATGGAGGCACAAGCTGTAATCTTTCACGTGACTTGTGGGCTTGGACAAGGATGCCAAAGGACTTCGTGAAAAATTATTTAATCAATGCATGCCCTAGAACTTCTGTTTTTGAAGCTTTATTAAACATCCCTTAAAACAGACACAACAGAAGAGCATTTAACAGCATCTGAAACACAAAGTATAGCAGATCTTACAAGATACATGGAAATGACAGAAATGCAGATATTTTGCCTTATATAGCACATACACTTGCATGAAAAAGATCTACAGCCTGAGTTAGTCTCAAGACCTATGTCTAAAGTAAGTTTGCTCGTTTTGGTAGGTGGCAGACCCTATAAATGGGATTCCACTGTGACATTTGAAATTGAAAACACAAGTCACCATAACAGAGGCATAAGAACAGAGTAGAGAAGAGGAAGGTGGCGTTCTGGCAAAAGTAACCAATACACAGCCTCAAAGATTAGTAAGGGAGCCCAAGTTATGCCATATAATAGAACAGCATTCAGAAGCCTCCTGTAAGCAGAACTGTAGACAGTGAACCACTTTTGAGTGTACAACAAGAGAGCTTCTCTTTAAACTTATTTTACAAAACCTCTTTTTTTCTCCAAAATTCCTCACAAAATACTTTTGGGCTGCTTAAGAATCCTCCTCAAGTCCCACATGCAGAGAGCTAATACAGGAGACTTTGTTTTCAGCTGTTATAATACAGAATATAAGGGCTCAGGCAACATCCTCAACCTTCCCATGGATCAGGAGTCTCTATCAGTCTCTCTCTATTTCAGTGGGATGATTCTCCAAACAAGCCTGTGAACGCCAACCTTGACTCCCATGAATAGTTACACTGAAGCCCTGCCACACATGAAGGTATGTCTTTTTAAACCACGCAGGGGAAACAGACTCACTACAGTCACCATATTTACGTGCCTTGAGTCTTCCAAATGAAAGACAAGGCTGTATTGAGACATATCTTTTCTAACTATACTCAAAGAACTGCTTTGATCCAAGTCTCTCCTGTACAGTTCCCAGAGCCAAACTCCTCACACACCAACATCCTCATGATGCAAGGAAACAGCACTGTCCCCTCTCCACGTTGCAAACTCAGATGAGCTTTCCAAGGCGATGGATCATAGCAGCATTCGTCACCATACACTCACTCTCCTCTGCAAAGGAGGCTCTTTCTGTTTTCTACAGCATCAGGGGAGGGTTTAACACAAACAGTGTTTCTTAAACTAGAATACGCTGTGCCTGTGTCAAACACTCAGGTCACTCATCTTTCAAATATATCTCTATGCCCAGAAGAGGAGGGCTTCTGGTTTTATTAGCCCACACACAAGGTCCAGAGTTCATCAGTAGCTGTAGGGCAAGCCCATACACTTTTAAATGAAGGCCTAAACACTAATTCTGCTCTTACTAGAAGCTCTACTAATCATTTGGCAGCATCTCTACAAAGTTATAAAGGCTGCAGAGACTCTTCTGCTATTTTCATACAGACACTTGCAAGGAACACAGACAATAAGCTACCTTTGACTTCAGCCAACTGAGCTCTCTGATACTACTGGGGCATTGGATTGCTACCACCAGAAGGAGGGCTAGGACCCAGAAAAGAGGTTTTGACATTTTATCAGCTTCCAAAAATACTTTCAGAAATATTGTCATAGCTTCACATTTTACTACATATTCTGAATTTGGAATAACCAGGAATAACAAGTTATCTACAAAATTACTATATGTTAATATCATGCTGACAATTGTAGTGCCTCCTTCACAAGGAGATTAACTTTCTAGAAATATCTAGCATAGCACAAAATCATATGCATTTCAAAACTTAAATAAAACCCAAATCACTTATAAAAGACAAATATCCCAATACTTCTCAGCTAGTGTGAAACATATTTGCAATGCTTGGCTTTTTAAGTCTATATATATGGATTACAGAATTAGGAGGTGTTTTATATGTCAAATACTGCCAAACATAAAGGAATAGTTTTTAGAAACACAATTAAAAAAGAGTTTAACAGCTTCAAAACTGGAAGAACCAGGGGCCCTTCCCTTTAAAATTTTCTTTGTTGGAAATCAAAAGATTTTGCTACATCATTAAAAAACAAATTCAGATTTTGCAAACCAATATTTTATGAAATTTATTACTTACTTTCTTTTTCATGTAATTACATGCTAGAGTATCCAAAATGACTGTTACTCTGCTGCTGTATTACTGAGGACTCCCAGCTGGGCATAAAGATCTGAACTCCACAATTTTTGCACAACTCCTGGTCACTGGTGGGTCGCTTGACTGAGCAGAACTTTTGCCACAGTAAGAGAGGCATAACATATCCCAGGAAATAACAGAAATTAAAATAGAACCAATTTAGGGAAACAACAGAGAGGGGAATCACAAAGGCACTTAAAACATTGGTTTGCCCTTCACTGTGTTTGGTGAAGTGAGTTGCAGAGGTTTCTAATGAGGATTGATGACCAGCTGGGGTTAATGGCCCTCAGCAGCACCTCAGGCCATTAACTCCTCCCTATCAGTTATTAATCCCCAGGATATACCCGGCACCTCTCTCTTTATTGCTTAATCATAAGTAGCAAGAGATAATCAACCAGTCAAGATCCTGGCATGGTGTGACTGCTCCTGTTCCTACAGCATGTCTTATGCTGTAGAACAAACTGTTTAGATATTACCACACTGAGGTCACTAAAGGATGAAGAAACACATGTGGACACAGAGAATATAAACATTTTGTCTGGTGACTGCATTTCATATTTCTTCTTTAGAATATACATAATATTTATAGCTTGTATACTTGGTGGAATTACACAATTATTTCTTTTGTGCAATCATATTGCTATTAGTCTACTAAGGACTCTTTTCTTTACAGTCCTAGAGCTCATAATAGGATTAACATTTTTATTACTGCTGTTTTCAAAGCAAGAAAGTGCCAAGCAGATATTATAGCATAAGCAGCGTGGTCAGCCTAAGACACTGCACCCAAGAGGCACATGGAAACACAGGAACACAAGGCTGGAACCCTGTGCTTTCCTCTGCGAAGAGCAGAGCTCAGTCCATCACTACCTCTGATTCTCCCTACCCAAAGAAACAGCTGGTCTGGCCCAGTCTCAAGCCCCTGTGTTAGCAGAACATGAGCAGAGAGTTTGTGCATGGAGTTATATATAAGAGTAAGAACACAACTGTTATGGTTTAATCTTCTTGCAGAGAAAGGCTGTACTGGAAGTTGGTTTGGCTGAAGAAAGGAAGTGGTGTTTGTAATTATAGTATCCTACAAAGAAAAATTATTTCATTTTTCTTGAGTATCTCCACTCCAGAAACAAAATTTCTGAGAACATGACTATTGATCAGGACATATAAGTAACATACTTTTTAATTCATGGTTACTGAGCTCACCCACTCTGAAAGATGACATACAACACACTAAGAAGCAATCTGAAGATCATCTGTCTTAACTGCTTCTTCAGTGAGTAACCCTACAGCCTCTTGCAGGGCCATTTTATATCAGTCTCACAGAAACCGCAAAAAGGGATTACTTTTCCATGCCATTCTTTCCCTTTCTAGTATGTTTGGACTGCCTGTGTTGTGAGGTTTGTAGGGCACTGACATTTTTTAAATGGATCAATAAATTATGTCCTCATGTCTTTGTGAAAACTGTTAGAAGTAAAAGAAATTGTAACTTTCATCCCATGAACTAGCCCATTTATTTCAATGGGAACATCAGTGTCCATAAATGCCTGAAAAATCCCAGTCTTTAGGGGATAGACAGTACCTCAATCCCCAAAGGCTACAAGATGTTGATTACTATTGTTTTCTTTAAAAGGAATAAGATCACATTGAGCTTCAGACAAAATATAGATCCTTTCAGGTCACATTTACCAATGATCCATGATGATATAAAGTAAATCAATTGCATCTTTTATTTGTATACAAATCATAAGTTAAATGAATGGTCTGCTGCCCTACTTAAATGTAATTATCTATAAACACACACAACGCTTTGTGCTCCTTCTGACAATGTCATATTTTTATTTAGTTACAGACAGGACACAATTTAAACATTCAGTAGAATAGCCCATTTCGAAAGTCAGATCTAAAAATCAACATTTGCCCAGTGAAAGTTTTCCCAAGAGCTAGGTGCTGTCAAAATTAGCAGAAGAATCAAGAAAAAGGTTGTAAAAAGAGGTAGTATATTTAATTTCAGAACAGCTTGTCTAGGTCCTTACACCACCTCAGCTGTAACAACATCAACTTCAGTAGGCTTTGGATCGGGCTCCGAGTTAGAATGGAAGTTGATGATAGTAGTAGGAGAAGTAGTTGATGATAATAGTTGGAGTGATGCCAGTGGGTTTTGAATTGGTCCATTATTATAAAAGTGGTTTATAAAGAATGAGTAAGTAACCCACACTGTGCTATGTACTCTACCTCTGCTAGTGCCACTTACCAACTCACTGTTTTTACCATTCGATAGTAAAAACACATCACTTGATGTCTTGGTGACCATTTGTGCTGGGTTTGGCTGGGATAGAGTTAACTTTCTTCATAGAATGGGGCTATGTTTTGGATTTGTGCTGGGAACAGTGTTGGTAACACACCGATGTTTTGGCTGCTGCTGAGCAGTGCTTACAGAGAGTCAAGGCCTTTTCTGCTCCTCACACCTCCCACCAGTGAGCAGGCTGGGGGTGCACAAGTTGCTGGGAGGGGACACAGCTGGGACAGCTGGCCCCACCTGACCAAAGGGATGTCCCAGACCATATGACATCACATGCAGCATATATACAGGGGGGAAGAAGTGGGGGACACATTTGGAGTGATGGCGTTTGTCTTCCCAAGTCACCGGTATGTGTGGTGGAGCCTGGCTTCCTGGGGATGGCTGAACACCTGCCTGCTGATGGGAAGTGAGGAATGAGTTCCTTGGTTTGCTTTGTTTGTGCATGAAGCTTTTGCTTTACTTATTAAACTGGCTTTACCTCAACCCACCAGTTTTCTCACTTTTACTCTTCTGATTCTCTTCCCCATCCCACTGTGGGGAAAGTGAATGAGTGGCTATGTGGGGTTTAGTCACCAGCTGGGGTTAAACCATGACAACATTTTCTAAAACAAATCTTTAAATCTTTTTAAAAGTGAAAATACAAAGATTTGCATAGGTTTTATTAAAAAAAAAATTATGGTGGGCCCTCTCTTCCTCCTACACTAGTTTCTTTTAACCTAGCAGCCAAGCTAATCCTGATGAAACATCTTTAACATCAACTGCTCATGTTTTACAGAAAGTTTTTTTCCCTAATTAATTGAATCATATACATCATAGTCACATTTATTAAATTTTGTTAATTATTAGGTACATTCCCACACATAAGATTTTAAAGATTTGTTTAATGTCATATCTATATATAGCAGACAATTAAATCATTATATTCATTAAAGTTACTCATTTAGTTCCTTTGCTTGGCAGTAGGAGATGGAACTATAAATGCATGTTTCAGTTCACTTCAAAACTAAAAGCACACGTTGCAAGCAGCAACAAGTGTATGGTTTTAAGGCTTGTTTGTGAAATGATTCTGGATTCTATGTGCTGGACTTCAAATGTCAGATTCCAAACCCTTCTGTTCCTATAAAAGATTTACAGAAGAGACTCCTACCCAGCTACTGTGCTTGACTCTTAGAATGGGGATTAAATACTTATATCTACCCTAGCTTTTGCACTGTTTTTTTTTGTAAAATACAGACTTCATCTCATCAGAATTGATTTCTGCAGAGAACAATGACTAAATGCTTTTGGTTTATGTTATTTAATAGTGGTTCACAATGGTGTATCCTGTCCTTAAAGGATATAAATATATTATGAAACAGTGCTACTGAGTAACCACTATAACATAAACATGTTTGTTTTCATTATAATTATCATTATAATGATCATACACACTCATGAGCAAATTGTTCACACAGACAATCTATCAAACAGATAATGGATGGTGATAACAAATCACTGCAAATGGTCTTTCAGAAACCTCTCTTGAGAGGGTTTTGGTCGCTAGCATTCATAATTTACAAACCAGCCAAGGAATTCAAGTTAGCATCTGAAAAACAGTAAGTTCCAGAAGGTAAGTCCACTTCTAGTTCATGGCAAAAGATGGACACAGGGGCAGTTCAGCCCACTGAAAATCTTTGGACAACGGTCTGTATATTTGGGAATGGTTCCTATCTCCCAGTTTCAATTGTTGTCCTATCCCACGTTCCAACTCCATGCCCAGCTGAAATCAGGCATGCATGATCTCTTCTATTCTGCCCCGATTACTACATGAAGGAAACCTGACCTTCTTGGCCAGAGAGGCACCACAATATGCTCCAAATAGATCCCTAATTTGGACTAATCGGTCTTACAGCTTGGACGTGTGCCACACCATTTACTCAGAAATCAGTTAGATGCAGTCTTTCTCTTTAAATTACAGCCTATTGATAACATACTTCTAAATTATATCACCTAGGTAAATGCTTGTAACAAATCCAGTATTTATAACTACTTCCTTAATATAGTTCCTTATTAATAGCAAAGATTTAGGCATATTCACCATGAATTCTCTGAAATGCAAACCTTAACTTCAGTACAGTCTAAAAAGGCTTTTTGATCATTCTAGAGATGACAGTGACAAAAGAGAACAAAATACAACAGTAATATAAAGGAGCACTGTAAACAAGACGTATTTTCAACTACAAAACTCACATGCATTTTTAACATTACAAGCATGGATCTATATTCCATTCTTCAGAACCCAGCTTGCATTTTGAGCATAAATTTGCTTTGCCTTATTCACAGGGAGAAGGAAGAAATCTAATCAAATTCTACTGAGTGTTTTTTCTGCTATAATTTAGTGGTAAAACTGGCAGGCTGCCTAACCCCGTCAAAAAGGGATACATTTGAAATGCTGTAACTATAAAATAACAAGGAAGCTTTTAGCCACATTCATGTAGCGGAGACTATGAAAATGTTTACTTGTAATGTGGTTAGCATATGAAAAGATTAATCTAACAGGAAAATACATTTTAAAGTTGTGAAATTGTCTTGCTTGATGTATAAATATTTTATGTAAATAAAAGCGGGTTTGAGATTCATATAACATTTATATATTTTTACAACTAAAGGCATAACAACTGACTCTGCAAAACATTCTTCAGCAATGCTCTCACTCTGCTATCTACGCTAAGGCCTTTATTTGTTTATATTAGCTTTTACCCTAATGAAGATGGCGCCGGTGGTTCTGTCTGGCTAAGCTGCTGACAGGACACCATCAACTTCATGGAAGGCATCACTGAGAGAGAGCAGGAGGGTTTTCAGCTCAGCGACTCTGGCTGCAGGCTGTGGTGAAAGAAAATTTATGCCAGTGGCAGGAATAAGGAAAGGTGACTTTTCCTCATGACTGTGACTGTGGAAGTCCGAGAAATTGGGGTGACACTTAGAGATGCTATCCTACGTACTTTGAATGTCTGAGCTCACATCGCTGAGTCGGAGGGGGCTGCCAATTTCGTCATTAAGTGCATCACTTAACTTAAAAGTCACTTTATATTCTTGAATATTGGGAGACAGCCTCTAAATGACTTACCAGTGAGGGGTAAAGGGGTCTAAACATAAATGAAAAGTCACACACTCTTTTTCAGTTCTGATCCAACTTAACTAGAGCTTATTTTTATTATTTGGGACAATTAGCAAATTTTTTCTTGAATGGGAGCCAAAACAGAATGGTCTGGCAGACTAATGGCCAACTAACAATACCAAGTAATTTCTGTAAGATGCAGGCAGCTGCTACCACAACCATTACTTCTGCAATATAAGAGTGGGATTAACTTTGTGCAAGAACTACCACTTTCTACTAAATTTCAAAGCATTTTCAAAAGTTGCAGCAGACAATGAATGTCTAGAGTCAAGACTCAAAGCAAAGACCAACAATTTTACTGCTTTGGCGGCTCAAATTCACAAGTTTGTAGAGAACAGAAATGTGTTCACTAAAGAATCTACAAAATAATACTCATTTTCTTTGGAAACCAGACAGCATTAAAACCCAACTAAAGAACAAAATGGTCTATATCTGGGTGCTGGGGAATGTGATGACTTATTGTATCTGAAATCATAATTATGGCATTATAATTTTTTATTAACTGTTATTAAAAAAGAAAAACTTCTGTGATGCATGTAGCTTTTTTATACACTTATGGAATCAAAATGACTCGTTCTAGTTTAGCACCATAGTATAAATTATTTCTCTGCCATTAAATCTAAATAAAACTGAAAGTGACAAATATAATGAAGTCTATGGATTTGTGTCACCAAGTTAATCTAATCAAAACCATAACATTCAAATCAAAATATTTTCTCCTGGATAGAAGCATAGCCAAGTTTACATAGCACAAATCTGTGGATCACACTCCCGTTGTAAATGTTTGTGAATTTTTGGGGCAGGGGAGAGGGCTGGTGGGTTGATGCTAATACATGCAAAGAACTGGATGATTCAAGCACTTTTACAAACCTAACTTTGGACCATCAGCTCAACCTCTATCCTAATGCAAAATCAGAAGTATTCAGCACCAGGTCCCAGATTTTTTTAAAAGCACTTATGTGAGCCAGTCCTGAACTCCCACGGAATCCCACTGAAAACCAGGCAAAGCTCTACCACCTATGACTGAAAATCTCTCTTAAGAAGAGAAGTGTGGGGTCCAACTGGGATACAGAAAGTGTGCCCTGAGAAATGTTCAACTAATAGCATCAAACAAAATTTCAAAATCTCTTGAAGATTCATACAATTTCACAAAAAGATATACAGTACACAAACTAGATGCCCATGGGGTGGAGTTTAACAATTGAAGCAGCAAAAAATTAATACCAATACTTCCACCCATCACACACAGTATAAAAGGGGGGGAGGGGAAGAGAACCCCCTAAATATATAACCCAGTTCCTCAGTATAGATCTGCATCCATTAAACCAAAGATTATTTTGTTATTAATCAGCATAAGAGAACCAAAAAGGAAGTAATTTCTTTATTTTAAATATCAAATGCATTGAAGCAGCAGTAATTTATTTTTATGTCATTATTTCTTTTGATACTATGCAAAATACCATTTCTAAATGCTGGTTTTCTAAAAACATAACCATTAGGATAGTTGTTACATATTTAATTTCATGCTCCACTCAGCATAAAGCAGTTGAGAGACTGCCAGCCAGAGCAAATTAAGTAACCGGTTAGATAATTTCCTGCTTAATTGAAAGCAGGTAGTTTTTAAAAGTAATAATTGATTTTGTTTCTAATGAGTGTGTAGCTATTTCTTCCTTTTTCTATTCCTGTTATTAAACAAGATTGCACTAAACCTTTGTACACTATTAATGACAGGCACGGGAGGAAAAAATGGAGAATACTGTTTATTTATTATTTTAGATTCCAATGGTAGTAAAAAAAAAATCACAAAAATACAGCAGAATGGCATCTCAGTATCAGCCCCCCACTTCAAGATCATTGCCTGAAAATCTAAAGCAGGTCAAAAGCTCTTACCTTCATGCTCTTCAAGGACAAGAAGTGAGCCAGCAATCTCCACTTAGTTCAGAGCAAAGAAGCATCAGATATCCTGGCACACAATACCTGACCTCAGCAAAAACTAAAGTGTTCTGAAATTACTACTTTCCTTTTAGGAATGGTCACTCCAAAAGAAAGCTGTGATGCCTAAAGATAACAGACAAAGAAATCTTTGACTGATACTGCTATATGATTTGGTTAAAAAGGACTTAATTCTCTATGACTGTTGAAAAAAACACCTGTCACAAGCAGTTAATTCACTTGAATATTATATGAAAAAAAAAATAATTGTCCCATTAAAATGTTTGAACAAAATATTACATTTTCTGATCTAAAGAAAAAATTGAGATGACTGTGTCCATCTTTTTTTCTTCCACTTCTTTGAAAATTAACAAAAGGGAAAGCACATTCTGCATGTGTAGAAAATATTCCCACAAGCTTTGTATTACAATGCAATGTTTTGACAAGTTAATATGAGAAATAGTCAAATTCCAGTATGACTCATTTTAGACTTTATCCTCAGAACTGTTGAGCACCTGACTGCTTCCCTTCCATAGGTGCACAGATAGAAGCAACAATCCCCTGAAGTGAGTGACACAAAGCAACCTAGAGTCTAAAATCAGTAATACTTCCACATAAAAATCAGAAGCTATAGCATCATATAGACATGTAGCAGATTTATAAGCACCACAAAACGCTGAGATGATTCTCCCAGTGGAAAATCATAGCTGATTTCAGGGTGGAAGGTATGTCCCATACTGCTGTTACTGATTAGTGCAGCGAGACAATTCAGACCTGCACCAAGCAGAACAAGCAGAATCCTGCAGCCTGCCATGCACGTGTTACTGAAAGTATTATGTGCACTTCTAAGTATTTAAATCTGGTATTTAGTATACAAATCCTTCCTCTGAACTTATAGTCTTACATGTAAGATTTAAAGAAAAATGCTCTATCCCCACAGAACATAATAAAGAGGTATGTAAGTGTATCATAAGATTTGGGGTTATCTTCTTTAATTTCTGCTAAGGAAGTACAGTCACTGGCATTTGCTAGTATGCCAGATGATAAGAGTTTCTTTGGTTTATCCACACTGACAGGTCTCTAAAGCAGTTCATAATCTTAACAGTAACACTACTATTTTTCTTCCTGACCATCACAGTTGCTAAAGATAATGAAAATTCCATGTTAAGATCATCAATACAGTACTGAGAGTTCGCCTGTTCATACACAATGACTCTATTATTATGCTTGATATTCTTTCCCCTTCTTCACATGTGAGTGCCTACATACGAGCAGAGCTGAAATTTATTTACTTGTAGACACCTAGGTACGTACCTCGACCTGAAACAGTGTGGTCTAGAATGGTTGGGGAGGGAGGTTGGAGTTCAAAACAGATATTTCATTCAAAGAGGAAAAAATATGACTAAGCCATGCAGTTTGTCCCAAGCAAGTATGTGAAGAACACATTTCATGTTTACTGTTACAGTCATTTTCAGTTCAGCAACAAGATTAGAGCTGATTTACAATCTCCCCTTACAATATTTATAGCATTTCATAGTCCTCCTTTTGTCTCCTCTGAGATCAAAGAGAAGGACCATTAAAACTGCAAATGGTTAGGCTGTCCACCACAGACCTCAGGCCAGGGTCATTTACAGATCAAACTTAGACAAACTGAAATTGTGGGAAAGGAAGAAAGAAAAGGAGGAAATATGATGTGGAACTATGGAAACTGGAGGTAGGAGAGGGCAAAATGCTTTACTTCATGATAGCCAGATGAATAATTTTTGAATGAAGCTAGAAAATAGCTGTGGAAAGGACATAGGAAAAATTTCTGGCAGACATTTCTTTCCTCTCCCCCTAAAAAAGGGGACTTCATTCTTTTTATTTATCCAAATCACTGACTTAGCACACATCCAAATTCTGCTTGAAGCTATTAAGAATTCATATCGAGTGACTTGGTCTTGTTTGATCAGTGGACAAAAGCTCATCAATGTGAAAAAGGATCAAAGATACACCATAAACATACATGTACAGTGTAAGTACACGGATCTGTCCACATACAAATACACTCCACTCAAGCTGAGATTCTGTAGTCTTAAAGAATGCATACAGAATACTCAATGGATGCTTCACTTCTGACACCTTCACCAGTCCTTTCACTGCTGAAGACAATGGGCGCTTTGCTATTAGGATGGACTTTAGAGCACTACATTGAATAATGATCACAGGTCACAACTACATGAGCTGTACTTGACCACAACAACTACACGAGCTATTTTTAAAATCAAGCCTAATTGACTCCAACTTACAGGTTCTCAGTTTTCCACTAAACTTGTGCCAAGAGCTCATTAATCTGTAAATATCATCTTATGAGTAAATCTAATTTCTGAATGACTTTCTGTAAGTAATTAAGTGCAGCTATTTCCCCCTACAAGCTTTAGAAAGAAAAGGAGTCATTAAAGATTGCAATGTTATTACAATCATAGAATGGTTTGAATTGGAAGAGACCTTACAGATGATCTAGTTCCAAAATCCCTGCCACAAGCAGGGACACCTCCCACTAGACCAGATTGCTCAAAGCCCCATCCAACCTGGCCTTGAACACTTCCAGGGAAAGGGCATCAACAACATCCCTGGGCCACCTGCTCCAGTGCCTCACCTCATTCACAGTGAATAAATTCTTCCTTTAGATCTAATCTAAAATCTACTCTCTTCAAGTTTAAAATCATTACCCCTCACCCTGTAGATTCCCTGATAGAGTCGTCCCCCCCCCATCTTTCCTGTAGGCCCCCTTTAAGTACTGGAAGGCTGCTATAATGTCTCCCCAGAGTTTTCTTTTCTCCAGGCTCAACAATTCCAACTCTCTGAGCCTGTCCTCATAGGGGAGGTGCCCCATTGCCCTGATCATTTTCACAGACTTCCTCTAGACTCTCTCAAGCAGGTCCATGTCTTTCTTACACTGGAGCCCCAGAGCTGAACACAGTGCTCCAGGCAGAGTTTCACCAGAGCAGACCAGCAGAATCACTTCCCTCAACCTCCTGGCCATGTTTCTTGGATGCAACTGGATTTCTGCAAGCTGGGTTATGTTGAGCTTCTTGTCAACCAACACCCCCAAGTCCTTCTCTGCAGGGCCGCTCTCAATCCATTCATCATCCAGCCTGTATTTGTGTTATACAGGTTTAAGAACTAGCTTAGAGAAGTCTCCACAAAAGCTAGAGTAAAGGTTGTGTAGCCTTTTGGAACACACCATGCTTAGTCTTATCTTATCCTGAGAGTTCATAGTTCTGATCAGGTCACCCTCAGTTATCAGCTAGACATATCTGTCAGTCAACCTAAAATCACAGCTGCCACAGCTGAAAGGAAGATAAGACTGCTGATTTTCTATAGAAACTGTGGCCAAATCAGACTTCTTTAAAATGCTAAATACAGTTTTTAATCTAACAGCAAAATAAAACTTAACTTCAGACAGTTAAAAACTTCATGATAATCCAGACCAAGTTCCATATGAAGGCTCTGTTCTTACAAGTTGACTTGTGTGCCAGGTCCTACGTAAGGATAAATCAATTTAGAAGTACTATGAGCACACTCACTTTCTCAACAGTTCTTAATCTCTAACCATCTGCCCTAACCACCCTTAAGAATGTGCCCCCCAGAGAAATGGGGGGAGGGGGCAGGGAGAAGATTACATGAGAACTGATGAACTCCAGCACAGCATTTATTGTACATTAAGGTAACCAGCTACATAGTTTTCATTTCATTATGTTAAATCTGCACTAGAAATGGCAGTTCCTAGGAAAAACCAGTGCGACATGGGTTGGCCAAACAACAAAAAAAATAGTCTGTATCTATGCTAGTAAATCCCTGAGGGTTTAAGGAAAGTATCTTTTATCCCCTGAAGGGAGAACAGAAATGTTTATAAAAATACAAACAAAAACCTCCTGAATAAAATATAGTTGTACTGTGAAATATTTATCTATTCTCCTTCCCAAAAAGCAACACTGCTAAGGGGCTCACCATTTCAGGGCCACACTGGCAGGAGTGGCTATGACTCTGTTAAGAGAGGACAATAGTTACCAGCTGGGCTCTGCTGCAGAGGCTACCCTTCCTCATGGTCCCACAAGATGCCCATCAGGGTAACCAGGCCAGCTTCTGCCCCAGTGTGACATGGGGCTCCTCCCTGTCAGCTGGCTCCACGGGCCACACAACAGTTTCCTCCTAGGTGAAACACAATTTTGGCAATCTATCGTATGGATCAGTGCCCAGAGTCTGTGCCCACGGGCACAGTTGGGCAGCACCAGGCAGGTGCCTGGGCAGCAGCTTGCCTGGCTTTTGTCTGCCCTGCTTTATGCACAACACTGATGGGTTTTACTGACAGGTGCTGCAAGGCAGCATTTGAGGGTACCGGTGCCAGGATGGACCAGAGGAAGAGGAAATGGATCTTGCAGGACTGAGCTTTTAACTCAGAATGCATCAAACTGCATGGTGTCATCCTTCCTCCAGGACTAACTGTGTCGGATTACAGGGAGCAGTCTCCTCTCTCCATGACATTGGCCAGTGCTTTTATATTGCTATTGACTTCAATCTCGGCCACCAAGGTGAGAGCTTCCAAACAATAGTGCTCCAGTTGTTGATGATCCTAGAGAGGAATCTATCACCACAGGGAACCTCCAGCTGGTGGTGCTCCAACTGCGAACATGCTGGGTGGAATTCTGTCACTGGGGGAACCTCCAGCTGGTTGTGCTCCAGAGGTGAAGGTCCCAAACTGATACTCGACACGTCCACGGTGCTCTAACAGGATAGGAAGAACGTCAGGAGTAATGGAACATACAAAGACCCAGCAGGAAAAAGTGGTTTAGCTCTTTGTCTGAAATGCCTTATTAACACCAGGAGCCGTTTTCCCTAATTGCAAGCCACACCAACTATTACTAGCTTTGACTATATATAACCAGATCTGCAGGGTTTTTCATGACCTGGGGAAAAGGAAGCCTGTGTGAACCCTGTAGGAAGGACAATAGGTAGGACATGAAAAGGGAACTCTGTAGCCATGATGTGTCATCTCAACCTGCTGACACTAACATACCAGCATATGTCCAGTGGATAGGCCACCTTACCCAAAAGGAACACGAGAATTATGTCTGTTCAACAAATAGACTGGAATCCCAAAGTTAGAATGCTTTGTCTCCTGTTGCTGTTCATCCCAGTAAAATATACATTATTTAGTAACGGGATTTTCCCACAAATTAATTAATTTTAATTACCTAATTAGTAAGCAGATTTGGGAGGTGTGGATATTTTATGTACCCATCCATGTTGCACACCTCACAAAAAAAAAATAATTTTGTTACCACAGTTCATAAAGTTAACATGAACCCTCTAATGAGCAAGCCCACTCATTAGGCAGTTCTAGGCATGTATGACACATAATAAAAACATGCTATTTTGCATTTCTTATCCCAGTTTAAAGCTTGGAGTACAAATCTCAGCCCTGGGCTTCCTTTCACCTCCGTACTGACAGTCAACATTAAATAGAGATCCAAAATCCTGCCTGTGAAAACTCCACTGGAGTTTCTCCTTCCATACTCCAGCTTGTAGCACAGGCTGCCTTACAATACAACCTTTATCCATTTACCTTTTGAGTAGGCTCATGATAGTCTAACCCCACAAAAAACAATAATAACTTCTGACTTACTGGCACCCAGCATCCCATGGTCTCCAAGAAAAAAATGAAGAGAAAAACTGGTTCAGAGCAAGACAGCATGTTTGAATACATTCCAGTTATCAGAAGCAGGAGCCATGAAGCCCAGTAATGCAGAAAAAAACCCTCCCAAGAATAAAAGAAACTGCAGAGTCTAACTTAGCTGTCACTGTCAGGTAAACATTTTGCAGTACTGACAAGGAAAGTTTACTGAAGACTGTTTACTAATCAAAGTTTCTAGTACATGGAAAGCTTTCAATGTAATGATTTGTGTTATTTTTACACTGAGGGATTCTTTCCTTCTTGGATAAAGCACATGCTATACAGGCAACTGAAGACTATGCTTGCTCTATTTCCTTATCAAGTCACTGCCACTACCACAATATATGCCTATTTCTGTTTTGGAAAATGGGAATTATTTGTCCGTATTTCAAATGGATGAAAAAGCTTTGAACATGTCTCACAGGCATGTTGGCCCACATTACTCCACCAAACGAAGTCCTCCAAAACTGACTGCCAAGGCTGCATACATGACATTTGCTATTTCAGTTCCTAGGGGAGGGTCCAGAGAAGATCCTTATGGGTAAGGAATAATGCTAGGCAATCTCTAGCCAAAGATTTCAGAGAATGTTTTGGGCTTTATTTTTTGGAAGTACTGACAATGGCCCTGATCCAATAAAGCTCCAAAGAACATAAATTTACACTCTTTGCTAGATCAGAACTGTAGCATGCAATAGAAGACAACACAATTATCTGACTCTTAGAAACACTGAAAGAGGGAACACACAAGCACAGCTAAAGTTTAGCACTACAGTCAGTTTTTCCTATAGTAAATCCCATGTTCCCATGGGTCTGCTCCCTTGCCCATAAGAAAAAATTAACAGCAAAGTGTCAGGATATGGGCCAAATCTTAAACACAATTCCCTTGTACTACTGAGTCTTTCTCTCTCTCTAAACTTTCCTCTTAATAGCTTTAAGTGATATTTTCTGCACAATCACATTGTCACTTATGCATCTACAAATACAACACCAGATAAAGTCAATCTGCATATATACCACAGGTGATGAGTTGCAGCTCAAGAATGCTGAAGCAACAGAGGCACCAGGGTGAGCTCCATGCAGAGCCAGTTCGGGTCTGATGGAGCTCATTAGCTGAGGCTGCATCCCAGACCACTTCAGATTCACAGCCATACAAGTACTCCCATGCAGCCCAGTTACTCCCACGCTGTGCTCCCAAGAGAGCTAGGCAGCAAAGTCCAGATGGATTTGAGAGGCTCTGCATGGAGTTGGTGCTATTAACCCCAGGCTGAACTCAGTCTGAGCCCTTGGTTGGGCAGAGCACAAATCCAGCCTGGATCCAGGACCGTAGCTGAGCTCAGCACTGCACACTATGGAGCACAGCACGCAGGCTCCACACAGTGCTGTGCTATTCAGCCTGCATCAATATCGTTGGTTCAGCACCAAACACACTGATGCAGGGTCAGGCCTCTGCATGGACATTGGCTCTGCCAGGCCCCTCAGCACTCCCAGTACCAGGAACATCTGAGCAGGCACAGATCCTGCTCAACAAGACTGAACACTTCGGTTCTGTGGATCAAGGAAGCAGCTGGACCACATCCAGGCTCATCCTCAGTGCTGCATGTTCCAGACCCACACTGGCTCCTGATGAACTGATCACGCATCATTGCAAAATATTTTTGCCCTCACTTCAGTTTCCACAGGGCTCTCCTCCCCAGCTTACACTGGTTTGCTGTGCCCCTTCTGTACAAGACCCAGCCCTCGCAGCTGTCCTGACTCTACACGAGCTCCCTAGAAAACAAACTATAGAAAGGAAAGCTGTGAGAATGTAAAAGACTGAGCCAGAGACATAAAAGCATCACAAAAATGATGCAAAAGTAACCCCAAAATCAGCCTAAGTTACTCCAAGTAAATCAGAATGGAACGCTATGATTGCATTACACAGAGACCATTGTTGTACGGAGATTCCAGCACACCAGCCTCGTTCTTTCATATCCAAGGCATTTGGTTACAATGAGTTATAATTCGTTATAACAATGTTAATAAATTAAAAGCACAAAGGGGCAATTACAATCACATTAAAACATTCTGTAATTTTGGAGAATTAATGTTTCACTAAGTCTTCATTTTTACGGATAAATTGAGTCAGAACTGTGCTGTTCCTACACTGTGCTAACTAGTATCAGTGTTAAGCTTTTTGGAACCATATGGAAAGCTATCAATTTTTTTGTTAAGTAGTATTCTCATCACTTTGTTTAATATCACTACAAATTACACAGGCTAATATTTACAGATGGTTCCATGCAGGAACTGTGAATCAGCAAACTGCAAGGCAATAGGTAGTGGCTGTTCACTCTCTAAGAAGTGCTCTGAGCTACCTGCCAAGAGGGCTGTACAGAAAACCAGGAAGATCTCCCACTTCCAATCCCTCATTTGACTCAGTGCCCCTTCGGGACATTAGGAAATCACACAGGGGAAAACTGGAACAAGACCAAACAGAGGCATGGGAAGTTTCTGAATCACATACACACACAAAAAAAAAAATATATATAAAAAAATTTGAAAACACATAATTGACTTCGAAAGTCATGGGATCTTTTACTGTTATACTCTAGGTTCATTTTGTCTCCTAGTGCTTCTACTTCAAATTTCAGTCAACCCAGACTTCAAAAGTTTTCATTATGGACACTAAATATAGTAACATATCGATCTGATCAATAAAAAGGAATGTTTGCAAAGTTTGATATCAGCCCTAGGTCTTTCAGAGTGACATCAACCATTTCAAGTTTCTCAGATGAATTTAGAAAGCCTAACAGCTTTACAGCTGTTAAAACATGCTGTATCAGATCTTCATGTACTTGACCACACTCCCAGGGCAAAAATGGTTCACACTTAGGCAGCTAAAGAGAAAACAGCTTTCAAAGTACTCAGCAGACAACAGTCCCATATGCTGTTTCCATGCAATCCTTCCCCACTATCTCAAAAAGGCTATCACACAACTACACAGGTGTGGAGAAGAGCACCAGAATGGCCAAGGATTCCACATGAGAAAGATTAAAGATAAGAACTATTTTCTCCAGCATGGGAAAAAAAAAAAAGGTCAATATGGAGAGTATGGTAGAGATCAGCAAAATCAGTAAACGCGTCAAAAAGGTGAATATGAAAGTTATTCACTCTTCCCATAACACAAGAATTAGGAGGTGCCACTTATTATTATCACCTGACAGATTTTTACAGTAAATGAAATTAATTTTTTGTTCGTATAACACCCAATGAAGCTGTGGCCACCAGATGCTACAGACACCAAAGAACAAGCGAGAGGAAGTATTGGTACAGAAAGGCCCACGAATATTTAATAAACACAGCGGCTGCCACCTGCAAGCCAGGAAGTCCTTCAGCCACACAATCCTGCAGATGTTGAACCAGGAGTGAGCCAGGCCAAGCTGCTGCAGGCTTTCACCGAGCAGTACCCCCCAAACACCCCTCACCACCACCCCAAGGGTGCAGGGCGGGCAGGCTCGCCCAGCCGGGACCCCACAGGAGCCGGCTGTCAGCTGCAGATCAGCATCCCACCCACACCTCACAGCAGCCCTTCCCACCCAAAACCAGCTAGAGGTGCTGCGTGCCGGAGCCAAAATGCAGAGGACTTGCAGCTTCTGACTGATGGACCAGGGGCCGTTTCATTCCCTGCAAAACCCCCGCACTCTGCAACGATTTCATGTCTCCACTGAGAGAAATGGATGTTTAAACCCACCCTGCCTCTCCTGCAGGGTCACAGAACAGCTACGCTGGCTTTTGCTGAGAGGTCTTTGTCCCAAACCTCCTGAAACTCAAGTAAAGAGCTGAGCTGTGTAAACAACAGCGTACCTCAAGGACCAATCTGGTTTTCCCTAGCTGTGCCCAAGCCGCTCAGTGAGGAATGTAGCCGCTCATGAAAAACTGCAGTTATGAAAGCAATGAAGAGTTTGGTACGTGCACTAAACCTTGTCGTGGCAAGTCGGAGAGCATATTTTACCGAAACCACCTCAGTTAGAAATACAGATTCTGCAGGGTGGCAATCTCGACGACGGAAGCAGCGAGTTGGGTCCGTGGCCACCACCATGGGCTTGTGCGACCCTTCCTCGCAGCGGCGTAACGGCCACCACCCAAACCCCTCATCCCGGTCAACACCGGCCGCCTCCTTTGCGGCTCTTTTTGGCCACGCGAGCC
>NW_008611542.1:14588-35384 GCF_000691845.1 Merops nubicus | reverse complement strand
ACCAACCCCCCCCCAAACCAGTACAATCAGTGTATATTTTTATATTCCTTCAGTGGTTAGGTTTCCTTACTTAACTGATTGCACCACTTTTCTCCTGCTTTGAGAAAAATAAGTTACATTCTTTTAATTGCTGGGGGTTTAGATTTAGTCTGAAGCCTCTTACCTAAATCAGAAGCTTCCACTCATATTTTGGGATGGGTTTCTGTTTTCTCTTTTACAGTACAGCCACCATGGGTACATTTATACCTATGTTTAGTTATTTGAATCTTTAGCTAGAAATGTGCACGTTGAAAATGAGCAATTAGAATGACCCTCAAAGTTTAAAAAAAGTACTGTGCCATGTATGGTCTTAATGCTGTGTGTCCTTCAATGCCTGGCCAAGCAAAACCACCTACTTCTTTTTATTTGTTTTTTTTTTTTTTCCTACTCTCATAAACAGCTTTCCTTGTTTCCTTAACAAGATTTTATCCATCCTTTAGCTACTGCTGCTACAATTTTTTAAGTATGGGGCTCTTCCCTGAAATGCGTCTTCTGCTTGGGAGTCTCCTGGTTGTCTCTTAAATGTTCTCTCTCATTCATGGTAGCACAGAGTGGTGTTTGGTGGTTCCACAGCTCTTCTAGGTAGTTTTTCTGTGTTGTGATCCCAAGATACAACAGGGTTCACAATAGGCACTGAAGGAACACAACACAGTGTATCTTAGTCCATGTACAGAAATTTCCAGAAATTAATTTATTTAGCCCTGACATTAGATTTAAGTGTTTAAGATTTAAAACTAAGACTGATTTTCTACACGGTATTTGATACCTTCACTAGCTTACATGTAGGAAGCTCATGAAAAGAAATACTTTAGTGCAGAGTGAACTGTTGGAATTCACAGCAGAAAGTGTCAGAAGAATTCATATTTTATCCATGCATCACAAAGGTTGTTTTATCTTGGGTAATAATGATAGATTAGTCATAATAAGCCAGAGATTTGATCATAGGAATGGTGGAGCACTCTTCAGTCTCCTTAAACTGCATGAAATTCAGTGTGGAAATAATGAACCTATACATAAATATAATGAAATCTTAGGCTTCATTTGAAGATGCCAGGGTTTGTTCTGGTCATGAACTCATTCATACAGGATAGCAACTGCACAAAAACCACTTGTATAATTAAGGTAATTCAGTCCTACTGAAAGCAGAGTTCAGCACTGTCAGAATCAGCACTGCAAAATATTACGTATATCATATGTTCCTGCTCCTTACACAGTATATCTAAACCTCTATGAATTCTTGCCTACACACGAGTCAGAAATAGATATCAGTGCATGACATTATCCTGACCTAAAAACTTGATTGTATATTTGGAAAAAACTACTTCGGTCATATTGCTCCAACATACTTGCATGGACCATTCATTCATAATCCTCACAACATATATTGCTCCTAAAAGAAGTATTTTACACTTACTGTTTTAAAACAGTGTTACATCACAGTACATCAACTATTCTTCTTTGTTCTGTGTTATTTTGAATTTATAATACAACAAAATTAAATGAAAGTAAATTCTTGGCTATTTCCTTTTTTTTTCCCCGTTACTAATACTAACTTCTGCTTCTAGGCAGTTCTCTCACCTTTGTTCTGATTCTGGCAATCTGACTATTGCTGACACATCAATGTTGTAGTACACTGGGAAATTCTAAGTGCATACATTTTAATCAGTTTGACAGGACTGCTTTGATGTAACTTTCCTAAGCTGATGATCTACAATTTCTGAGTAAGTAGGCATACTGGGGATCAGGAGATAAGGTAAATCACCACTGAAAGAAGCAAAGGGCTGATTATGTCCTAAGACAAAATGACTACTTAATTTGATATTTTTGTATATTGACAAATGTGATATTCCTTGGTAAGTTTACCTACTGGTGTTAAAGCTAAGAAGCATTTTTTTAGTACTGCTTTCAGAAAGTTCTTCTGATTTAGCTTTAAAAACAAGAAAAAAAAAAAAGCGTATCTTAAGTATTTTCCAAATCTTCTGGGGGTGTTTCATGAGGAAATTCTAATTGCCTGCTTGTCATTCCTGAATGCAAGTGCTAATCTGAGATTTTATGATGTTGTGCTCAACTAATATAGAAATCAATATGGTGCCACAAACAAGATAGTGAATACAAGCGAGCATTAAGCATCAGGTGCATACAAATGCTTGAGAAACAGCTTATAAACTGTGAACATGTCTTAAAATAATAAAATCATGCTGCCTAGAAACTTTTATTACTGTCAAATTATGAAATCTCTGTTTGCACTGCTAAGCACTTGCTCACTGAAGTAGATCTACTGGTATCAGTGGAACTAATTGGTAAATGCTTATACTGTGTCAGTCTTTCATAAACATCTCAAACTTTTACATGTGTCATTTGAAATTAAACTCTTATGTTTTCAAATACATAGCACAAGGAAGACTGGTTTGTAAGTGCTTCCTGCAAAGAAGATAACTCCTATAATAGGACCCAAAAAAATAAAAAAGAGAAAATGAGTCAGATGCTAGTACATAGCAACTAGTAAAAGAATTTTGAATCGTATCCATTGAAATATGTTTGTAGCTTAAATGTTTGATAAATAGCAGGGATCTTTTTATTCTTTGCCAGCTTTAAGGATTTGTCACTCCTCATTTAGTACTGTTGGTGTGAACAATACAACCAGTTTTTATAATAAGTATTTTATAATAAGTTAATAACTAGCAGAGTCTTTATGCAGATATTTCCCTATAGGGACATTTTTTTCCTTCAAAACTTCCCCCATGTCAGACCAATACAATGACTTCTTTTTTTAGGGACTGTGCTGTAAATGCATAAGTGAGAAAAAATGAGTGAATGAGACAAAACCTGATGTCTATAAGACTTATTTAAAGCAGATGAAAGCTCAAGCTGCACATAGTTTGAGATTAAATCCTTGTTAATAAAGGTGTTAGTATTTTGATACCAGGCACTAAACTGTTTTGATGAAAAATGCATTCATACACCTATGTACAACAATAAGAGTCCTTTAAATAGCCTGAGCAAGCAGTTGAAAGTGGACTAATAGTACCTTGACAGCAATATGATTTAAACCACCAATCTGTTCAGATGAGCAACCATCCCTCACATATCCATAACCTTGGGAAGTCCAGGTGTGCCCGTGCAGAAAGGCCATTCTTCCATGAAGAAGGCAGCAGCAGCAGAATGGGTAGAGCTTTTACTGACTGAGCAAAATTGCTGTATGGCTGAAGTAGACTAGGGAAGCTAACCCAGAGTATAACTCCCCCAAAGGCATGTAGTGTGAATGGTGTGTTATCAGTAGCCTCTGTTCCATACTGCCCTGATGAGCTGCACTGCTAGCTCATGTAGATATAGCCAAAATGATTGCCATTATATGTCACCTTTAGTAATTGCTAGTGACAAAATAAATGTTCAGTGTCAATCACTCTATAAAGTAATATTTAACATAAGTGGGAGAGAAACCAAAAAGTGCAATTGGTTCCAGGCAAAAACATTTAGAAGCAGCCTTCTAGCTATCAACACCAGAGAAGTAGCCAACTTCTAGCACTGGGAGGAAAAAAATCCACAAAAAATTAAAAGCAAGGCACACAAGTTTTCCATTTCAGAGACACCTAATAATAATAATAATAAAAAAACCCCAACCTAGCACTTTTTACAAAAGCTTTCTATTTGGCTTGTTTTATTTTGCCCTTTTTTTTTTTTTTACTCTGAAAGAATAGTGATTTGGTGTTTGGAAATATTATTAAAAAAAAAAAACAATCTTATGCTCAATGAACAAAAGTAAGTCAGCCTAGTTTTCTTGTTATCCTTCCTTATTTTCACAAGCAGGAAGGGGGAAGAAAAAGAAAGCAAAACTCTGGTAATTCTTTGGAGTTCAAGTTAATTTTCAAGGAATATTTTCAAGAAACAAAGGAATGGTCATTTAATGAAACTGTTTGTAAAATTTTCTGGAGTTGATCCAACACAATTTTTTGAGCTCAGGTTGTTTATTTGAAATTTAATTACAGTTTGGATTTATTGTCACCTCATTTAATATTGTGTAGAATACACTTAAGTTTTGAACAACAGCTGTAAAGGAGGTTTCAAAGATGAATGACAGTGTAACAGATTTGCAGGTCTTTTGTCAAAAAAAATAGGATGTCCTTTGTCATGTGTGTCCATAAGTGTTACATACACATGCTCTACATACAGGCATTGTAATAAAGTCTAACCTCTCAGCCAAGAGTTGCAGTAGACTTTGGTCTGTGAACAGATGTGTTTTGAAGGTTAAAAATTATAATACATCAACCTATTTCTTAACCCAGATGAATATATACTTCTATAAGAATGGAGTTTCAAAGAATCAAGACAACATTGATTTCTATGGAAACTTGGGCCTGTAGAGAATTCTGCTTCCATGATTTATTGATTTTACAGTGCTTCAGTCTGGCAGGCTCCAAGTATCTTTAGCTATATTATGCAACGGGCCTGGGTTATGGAATATTATATTAAAGGCCCCTGGAATTCCTCAGTCCCTCAAATCTTTACAGGAAGATTAAATGAATTCTGCAGCAGGTTTTTCTGAAATCTATAACAACAGTATCCAGACTCTCTAGACTTTTGCTCTTTGGACTCTATAGTTGTACTGTCACATAACTAATTAGAGAAAATTGGTGCATACACACAGATCTGCTGATTTGGTGAAGTGTCCACTCTGTAATTCTTAGGCTGTATTCTTAGGCTGATTTTTTTTTTCTTTTTTTTTTTATGCTTTGAATAATTTGTGAAGTTTGTTTCTGTGGAGTGGGTCCTACAGAGCTTCTCAAGTAACAATTACCTATTATTCCCTGAACAAATGTCACTTTTACCTGGCAGGGTTATTGTTTTAACCTTTAAGAGTCTCATGAAAGAAATATCCCATAAATCCTGTCCTGTGTGATTCATGTAGAACTAGGGAACTAGAACATAAAATTTTAAATACTGAGAAAAAAAGAAAAACAAAACAGTAATTTCAGTAGTGATTCCTTCATACAGAGCCATTACAGACCTGTAAGAATATATATTTTTGCCTTTTTAACAATGCTGGCAGGTGATAAGAGATGTCTTTTATCAATAATAGAAACTTCTGGCCAATAAATGGACCATAACTGGACTACTTTATGGTTATACTTCCCTAATACACCACATTTAAAAGCTAAGATTACATAGTTGAAAGGAAAAGAATGTTTCAAGACAAGAGATAGTATCTAAGACTTTCTGAAGCCACAATTAAGATAGTAAACAGCCATTTATTGCTTATAATAGCAAAATAATTTATTCCTTACTTCTCAGGCCGTCTATGATTTCCAAAATTGAGAAAAACTGATACCATATCTAATTGGAGATCTTCCTTATTCTGACTTCTGCTGTAGAATCTAAGAAAGTCTCTAAAAAGATACTATCATATATAATGATTACAACCATGAGGCTAAATAAGGCAGTAATTACATCCAGAAAAAGTCAGTAAAAATGTAAAGAGATCCTAATCTACTGTTTTCCTGCAATCTAGGTCTCTGTTTCCTTTGTTTTGTTAGCCAGTACTGTATTCTTTTCAGTGTTGCCAATGTTTTCGTATCAAGAGGTTACATTTTCAGTGCAGATCCCCCGCCTTGTGCACTACTGCTTTGTGAGGTGTCTTTTTCAACAAATCCTGGAAGTGTACATACAGACGAACTTCCCTATTCTAGTATGTCACTGTGGAACGCCTGGGAGATTCACAGAGGAATTTTCTGTGACTGAATTCATCCCACACTTTTCATTGTTAGCTGGGCTGTTCCTTGAGCAGAACAGTTAGTTTGTCTGTGCAGCTGTTCCAGGGGACAGGCATTCGACTGATTTGAACATGTTCTCTTGGTAGCTCTGTAGCCTGGTTCTCCACATTCGCTGTGGCGTGCTACAATAAAGCAAATGTTTCCTCAGATCTAATTAACTCCCTTTCAAGGTTTTGGAGGATTCTGCAAAGAGTAGCTTATTTGGTAGAGTACCTTTTAGGACAACACTCCAGGAGTAATCCTTCTGGGCCATGTTTCCATGCTAGACATAAGTTGTGGGCAAAATATTTTATGATTCTCGGGCAGTTTTTTTCATATAACCATGAGACTGATTCAAAACCCTATGTTTTTAATTATGAGCACATTCCCAAAATAGAGAGGAATTAAAATGTTCATAGACTTTATTCTTCTAATATATTGTATTGTGATGAATTCCTGAACTATACAGTAACTTTGAGTTGTGTTGGCTTTGACAACAATTTAGTGTATATTTCAATACAGTATTTATTATTTAAAATAAATATTAAGACTCCAAATTGATCTGTTTTACTTACAAGTGATACTTGTATGCTTAATGTTAGGCTTGCTTGAGCACTTTGCTGGATGTTGCCCTTCACCTCTGGGCAATTAAGGCAGAGACATAGCTCTCAGCTTTCTCATCCCTAATACATGTGTAATGTTAAATATCTTATAATACTATTTATTTTAAACAGTGCTTAAGTTTTATCCAGACTAAAAAAAAATGTTATAAGGCAACAGATTTTTCTTCTTAAGGACATTAAGAAGAAAAACTTCTAAAACTTTAAAAACACTAAACAGACATTTAGCACTTCGGGTACAAGTTAAGCATCCACATTGTTACAAGTAATAAGATGAGAAAGTGGATGTCTATCTCTATCTGATACCTCACAAGACTTCCGTTTCTCCCTTCTACTGTCATCCCACTTGTCTCTGACATCAAATCATGGAGGAAGACTGGCTTAGCAGAGACATCAAATATTTGACTTGTATAACACACTAGATATCATCTGTGAAGTTACCCGAGCAGTCTTTTCCAACAAAGGTGGTCATGACAATTTCATAGAGAAGGAAATAAAACTAATCTGTACAGACAGCTGCATTTTTTACTCCCCCCCCCCCCCACATACACTTTTCAGAGTAATTCAAGCATGCTCAGGTGTATTTGTAGATTTTACTCTGCTCTGTCTCCTTCCCCGTCTTTGCTCTCCCTCTCTTGCTTTCACCATTCTACCCTGTGATGTAGCCTTTCCCCCCCTACAATTTTCATATAAGAATAACATTATGCATATATGCAAATGTGTTTAGATACCTAAGCATTATTTTAGAGACCAACTACTAGAATTGCTAATAATCTACAACCCTATTTATCCATATTTTCATTTAAAGTTCTTGGGACTTATGCAGGTAGATCATTAAGTGCCTATTTTATGACTCTGGGTTGTGAAGCATGGCCAGATTATTTGTAGTTCATTCACAGAACTTTATGAAATTCTATTTCAGTCTTACAAAGTCAAGCAGTTAAAATCAAAGAACATGTTTGTTGATACTGAAGTAATTCTGTGAAAAAATGTATGGAGTATAAATTTGTCCAACAAATTACTTAGAATTATAATTGAATCACAATAATTAAACCTGCTACAATATAAGTGGAATTTCATGTGCTGAGATGGTTGACCTAATCTCACATACAAATACTCAAAGAAGACATTTAATTAGCAAAGACAGAAAATAAAAAATAAAGAAAAACAATCATTTATTGGCAATATTTTTATAGCAGATGTTGAAGGAAAAAGAAAAATGAACTTTTGAAATGCCAAATGTAAAATCAATCAGTTCCTCAGTAAACTTCTTGCACATGAGTAGCCAGAAGCAATTGATGTACACTGTGCAAGACTTCTGAAGGCCTCCCTCAACGTGGACCCATGACAGGCAGACAGGCAAGTCTGGGAAATACAGTCAATGGATCAGGAACAGCTTTAACCAATTTAGGGACATCTAAGCCAAGCAGTAACAGCATGCTGAGTGCTTCTTGCAAACACACAATCCGACAAAACCCAGTGCCAAAATTCCATGGCATTCAAGATCAGCACAAAGCAAGCTCCAGAATATTGGCTCTATTCCCCGACCTGGGTTCTCTTTGTGTATCCCACTAAACAGCAGTAGTTTCAGGAGCGGTTTTGGCATTACTCAGGCTAGCTGGCACATTTGTATACATGGTGATCTGTATGGGCATCTCAGAAAGCCATGTTCAGGGGCATGTAACCATACAATGACCAAAGCACAACAGGATAAGGACAGGGGTTCATCCATCTCTAATGGTTGCTCCAGAAGAGTTACCTCTTTTGTCTTTCAGTTGCTAATTCTCTCTAACTTCTTCCTTTGCTTCAATTAAGTTTTAATTTTGCTGGTGAAAGAGGAAGGGCAGAGCACTTTGGAAACACTTTGCTGGAGATGTGGAATGTGTAGCCCAGGCTGACAGTGACTGTACAAAACCACTCAAAGCACAAACCCTTGAGGGAGTCATATAAGGAATCAAAAGAAGTTCTCCATATGTATAGCAGGTTTTGTAGGAAGATTTCCAAACCATGAAGCATTATTGAGCTAAGGAAAATAAAATAGACAGTCCAGAACAACTGGTAGGGGAACAAATTGCTGCATTTGTAGTATTTCTGGAAGGTTAAAAAGAAACATATTCCAAGTCTAAATTAAGAGACACACAAGTCTATAAAGTAAGTTGAGAGAGTTGTAAAGAACAGATTTGTAATGTATAGCTAAGAAACGTGACTATTTCACTCTTTACTTAGTAAAAAAAAAAAAACAAAAAAAAAAACCTATAGAACTAGTAAAATTTTAGAAGTTTTTTTTCAGCTTGAGCGGTTTTTGCTTGTCTCTGTGATTTTCCTTTTTGTAAGGAAGGAGTGTTACAAATAACTCTTACTATCTTAAAATATTCTCCAATTTGGTAATTTGTTAAAAGCTGTTCTGAGAGATGTAAAACAATCTTGGAAATACTGGGATTGTCAGTTCTCCCAGCTGTACATTTCTATCAGTTAGTATTTTCTCTTTAAAGACAAAATCTGCACAGGTATACTAACAGAGTTACTCTTTTGCCTCCATTTTTGGTAAAAGCAAATTAAAGTTACATTAGAAGTCTATAAAAAGTTTAAAAACCTCTTCTGGGTAAATAGTGAGAGATTGAAGTCAGTGGGTTTTGACCAAGAACATATGCCAATTTTCAACAACCTTATTTTTATGACAGCATAAGAAGCTCCTGAAGGAGGAAATTTATAGTGGAAACATTGGCAGAAATTTACCTAATGCTGTGTAAATAGCACCACTATGTTAAAAAGTATACTGGATGCCAGACAGCATTCATGGAAAATGATAAACACACAAGGTCTCTGTAGGGGATCTCAGCAGAGCCATTTTTCTTTTCCAGAATAGTGGTACTGTGATGTTGGTTTTGTGCATGATATATGGAAATAAAGATGAAAATAACATTTGTTAGCTGTCAGAATTCTTCTTTCAACTCATTCTATAGTGTGCATTTACACAGTGCTTTCTTAGTTATTTTTTGTTCCAACAACTGTGTCTCTGGTACAGCCTTTTTAATTTTATTTTCTCCCTTCTTTCAGAACACAGATGTGATACAAACTCTTAGAATTATACTGCTGATCACTTGCATGCTGAGCTGCATGCTGGTAATAGGAAGTGCCCTAAATTAAATCTTAGGAATTTAAACTGGTTCCCAGTGAAGAAGTAAACAAACAGCATGAAAATGACAAAGCAGGAGTTACACCTTCCCACCCTCTGCTTTCCAAACCAGACATTTTAAGCCAGATTTTGCACCTAGTCCATTTGGGATTTATTTGTATTGTTTTACCATGTGAACAATGGTTAAGATGTTTTCCAGAATAGCAGCAGAAATTAAGTAGGTATGATAGATATTAACATTTGTGATTATAAGTATTATGTGCCTAGTTTTATGAATAAAAACTCTGTACTTCTGATGAACCATAGACAGTCTTTGTTTTTGTGATGTAATCTGCATATGCTTTCCTGCAGGGTGAGATCCAGCAGCTGTTGATTATAGCTGACCCCAGAGCTGCATATGACTATTGTGAGCATTATAGCCCAGACTGTGATTCCCCTGTGCCCAGTGCTGCTCAGGCTCAAGATCCTCAAGTTGATGAGGTGAGTAATCAGTCATGTATTACTAGATTTATTGCACATTAGTGGTTGTGCTGGATACAAGTTAACCAAGGAGCATTTGCAGCTAAATGGCATACATTGTTCTAGATAGGAGGTTGCAGGAGTGCATTAGTTTTTGCTATCCACTCATTTATAGAAGGATTTGAAGGAACCTCTCACTCTGATAGTTGAATTACCAGCATGCTCACGAAGTTAAACTGTAATTCCTTAAAAAAAAAAAAGTAATGAGTTTGTTTAGTTGTACCTATTTCTTCTTCCTGTATATGTTTAAGATTTCACTGACACCGAGTACCATCAAATACCACATTTGCTATGAGCATTCTGCAATTGTAAGCTTATTCTGCTAGGAATGCCATGTATTCTAATGAGCTGTGTCCAGTGTGCAAATGCATGTACACACAATTATTTCAGCCAGCTGCACTCATAGCAGGTAAATATGAACAGAGGCAAAACAGAGATGGAATTTTTCCCAGAAACAAAAAAAAAAAAAAATGTTTACAGAAACGATTTGTCACTGTAGTCAGTTCTCATAATCTTAAACTGAGTAATTCACTGAGGGCAACAGTTCTTCAGACTAGACCTCTGAGGGTCAACAGTTGTATGTATTGTTGTACACATTCTAAATACTTGCATCAAACTGTGAAGTGGAAAGCTTTTGCCAAATGTAACTAGTCTTAATAGAACTCGGCTCTGGACAGCTAGTATGCACTCAGCTGTGTGTGATCTGAGTGGTTATTGTCACTGCTTGTTCAAGAGAACACCATTAAAGACTTGCTGAATTGTTCTCAGAACTTTTCCTAAGCACATGTTAATTTTAGTTGTTGTTACTATTTATTCTATCCAACTGAAAATTACGTCATCAAGTGACTATGGTCCATAGGGTCCAGAACTCAGTTCAAAGGGACTCTCACAATTATTGCATCAGAGGTACAGTGTGAGATGTGTCATGGCAGAGGCCTTTAAACTACTTTAAAACTGTTTATGGGGTCTGGTCTCTTCATGAGGACACTGTAGGACCTTCTGTCTGTGTGCTTGGGTACATGGATCTCCATGCACTATATTCCAAAACATAACAGGCTGAAAGCAGATTGTTGATACTTTGAGAAGAACAGATTAATTTTTTTTTCAATTATTATACTTCAAAGAATCCTGAAGTTTTGCCTGGGAACTTTTCTAGGCTTTACTGCTATATGACTTAGCACTCCTTCTGTTTGCTTTGTGAAGACCTGGAAGGTCTGACTAGGCTAGTGCTTTTCTACTTTGAAGTAAGACTGAAGAGCAGTCAATATAATAAACTGATCTTTGTGAAGAAAGGTTTTTTAAATCATCCCTTGGTCTCTTTCTTGATGAAGAACATATCTAAATATCTAGAATATATCCTTTCCTTTAGCATAAGGCATGTGGACAAGACTTGGAGTCTGCACAAATTATTTCAGACTGTAGATTCAAAGTTTATTTAGGATGAAAAAGAACAAATACTTGTGCTAAATGATTAACAATGACTACTGTTGAATTATTAAAGTGCAATTCCATGTCTGTAAAGGAAAGAATACAAATAAAATAGCCCAGGGATGACATTCCCTCCATAATGTAGGACTAGTTAAATCTCCTGCTGTCAAATATTATGTTTATACATCAAGGCTGTTTGACACTAGCATCAGTTGAGAGCACTCATTTGTAGATCAAAAGAAAAATAAGCCTCCTAATTATAAAATCAATGCACAAACATAGTTATATGCTTATCAGACAGAATACCCAGTTATATACCACATATCTATTGAAAACAGCCTGTGGGCACCAAGCAAAGAAAGGGAACCATAAACTCAAGCAATTGATGCTGTTCTCCTTGAACATCCCGAGCAGAGATCATCCATAGCCTATGTAACTGCCACTGTAGTCAGCAGATACCTTCAATGTTAAATTCAGCAACCATTGCAAAAATGCTCTTGGGGTTAGTGGCTTTTTAATGTGTTTTTCTAAGGCCTATTTTTTCTCCTGTGATAACACAATTTGTGGGAGTACCTACAGAGAAAAAAAAAAAGTAAAACCAAAGATCTTCATTTGTAGTGTAAGATTTCTAATTTAATTTTAAAAATTTGAAAAGAGCGACACAAAAAAAAAAAAATGAAAACTTACATTTCCACTTGCTTCCATGTATTGCTCTGAGTGGCAATTAAAACATTTTGCTTTCTGAGCTAAGATGGAATTTCCTTGTTGCTATCCATGAGTTTATATGTGTATGAGCTTTGTATGAATACTCCCAGAGAAGTCAATGGATCTCTTTAACATGCTGTGTAATGCTAATCTGAAATGATCACATCAGTAATGCTACCAGTGTGATGAACATGCAGTAAAATAAATGACCAGCTAAATTGTCCAGAATTGCAGAATCATCTGCTAAATGATAAAAAAAGCAGCTTGCTAAAGCAGGCCACTTTGTTATGTCTTGAGATGCAGCCTATCAAATCACATGGGTAATTCATTTTAAGGAAATAAATGAAACTAGTCTTATTTAGGTGCTGTAAGAATTTATGGAAGATAGCAAAGCTGATTTTTTTTTAAACTGTGGATTGCAAAATTCAATAAGGCATTAAAAAATTAGAATTAAAACAAATGTATATAGAGAAGAATTATTCCAATGCCTGGTTGAGTGTTTTGAGAAGATTACAAGTTTGATAGCAATACCTGATAGTATTTAGAGATTTAGACCTTTGTGCAGCTTCTGATTTGTCAATGTATGATGTTTGAGTAAAAAGAAATACCTGGCAGATTCAAATCTTGCTGCCTTATTTCAGAAATTACTATAAAAAGAGAACCATCCCTGAATTATTTAGTAGGGTTTCTTAGAAATTGTGCTAGCAATATAGTTATTAGTGTAAAATGGATGCTATTAAAACTTGTAAGAGCCATGATATTGAAGGAGCAAGGCAATGTTAAACAGCAGAGAAAGAAAGAAATGCAGGGCAAACAAAGAACTAGGAATTATACATTGCAACACAGCCTGCTTGCATGGTTAACAAATAAACCTCTCTGGAGCAGCAGATTGCCCCCATCTGTGGGCTTCATCTGCTGCTAAATCAGTGAAAAGCAATATTGGGTGTACATGATTTACCACACTGGGGTACTAATCAAGCTGAAAGCCAACATGAAAAGTTTACTCTTTAGCTAGATTCATTTCCTAGCTTGATCTCCCTTGTTTTCACACACACTCTTGTGATAGAAAGAGGGGAAGAGAGAACACTGGGATAAAGGCTATGCAGGATTTCATCTTTCAGTATCAGCTTTGGCTTAAACCAGCAGACGCTGAAAATATTTGTTGGACAGTAGCCTCAAAAGATTCTGGTTATTAAAGTTGGGAAACAATTTGTACACAAACACTCAAAGCCAAACTGGCAAAAAAAATGCAGCGTACGTCTCTGTAAACAAAATACTAAGAATACAGATGCAATATTACTTCTCTGTATCCTGTTGGTTGAAATATATACTGGAATCTCAGTTACCAACTTGGTGCTTAGTCATGAAAATATTACAAAAAAGGAAATTATTCAAATAAAAGGTACATAATTCTTGTGACATTGGGAATTGGAAAACTTAATGTGTTGGCTTTTCCACAATACTGATAAAAAGCTTGAGAAGTTGCTCAGTTAGCATATGCAAAGAACCTTCACAAAAAGAAAATACTGGCTGTAAACAAATGTTTTTGTTGTTTGATTTTTTTGTTTGTTTGTTTGTTTTGTTTGGGCGTTTTCTTTAACCCAAATGGCATGTCTCTAGATATCTTCAAGACAAGGATAGAGACTTTTCTAAATGTTTTGGGAAACATCATTTATACTTTAACTAGCTCAGTTACAGGGTGACTTTAAGATGTTTTGCGGTTTGAAAGTATGCAGGAGTTAGTCAAGGTGATCTAATAGTCCCCTCTACCCTTACATCTCTGAGTATTGCAGACCAGAACAAGAAACTGATGCTCTGCAATCAAGTATTTGTCTCTTTCCTCTAGGCCGAGCCTTTTAATGTGTGTTTCCAGCACTGTCTACAAAACCCAAAGGAAGTGGCTGACTTTTGTCAGTAAGATAGTAAATCATGTTTGTTGAGTTGCACCTAGGAAGCTGAAAAAGATTTTTTCTGTTAGTATCACACACCTTTGCAGTCTCCTGGCAAATTCATAGGCTGGAAAGGTAATTAGTCTGAAAAGCTGAATTGTTTTTTAGAACACTAGAGAAACAGCTAGAGAGAAAGATTTAGCTAAGATGACGTAGGTTTAAAGGCAAAAAGTACTTTAACCTATGCCACCTTTCCAGTTCAGCTGGTGGAATTGTTTATGTCTTTGTTGGGGGCAAAGTCTAAAAATTCATCCAGAGTAAAAAACAATTTGCCAACCATAAAATGGGAAACATATTTTGCCTATGCCACCTTTCCAGTTCAGCTGGTGGAATTGTTTATGTCTTTGTTGGGGGCAAAGTCTAAAACAATTTGCCAACAATAAAATGGGAAGCATATTTTGGCAATCTTCCATTAAACGAGCCTGAAGATGCACATCACATCACTGCAACATCAGGAGTGCAATATTTGTTTTTTAAAATGTTTGAGTTTGTCTCAAGACCTTAAGACCTTGACTTTGTTTTCATATTTACTTAGTGGACACCAATTTATAATCAGTGTCTTTACTGATGATACCTGAAGTGCTGCCTTAAGATTTTCTTTTTCTTGTTGCATTTTCTCCTTACCTTATCATCAGATTCAAATTGTGATTTGGGTGATGCAACAGAAAGGATTTCAATGTCTACTTTTCACTTGCAGGGTCCCTTCATCCCTGAATTAAGCACTCAGGGAAGAATCAACCACCTCCCAATAAGACAACAATAATAATGATGATAACACTAGAGAAATGATACATAGAGCAAATGATAATAAACCCCTTACCTTAGATGCAGCTCTCTCTGTTCCAGCCACAAACTAGGGGACCACCCACTAAAACCAAAACACTGCCCTATGGGCCAGCCCCTCCCTTTATATAGAGGTCATGAGAATGGTATGGCATTGAACACCCCACTGGCGCAGCCTCTCCCAGCTGCAGCCACTTGTGAACACTAACCCTTCCCTGGCCCAACCCAGGACATTAACCAAGTCCAACCTCCTGCATCCTTGTCCGTCACTTCTCCCTTCCAACAGGAGGTTAGGTCAGAGTTACCTAAAGACTGCAAGATACATGCTTTGGAACTGGATGCCGTATTGCTGTTTCTGTTGTAATTGTTTCAGTCCCTCTCCCAGCTGCAGCCACTTGTGAACACTAACCCTTCCCTGGCCCAACCCAGGACATTAACCAAGTCCAACCTCCTGCATCCTTGTCCGTCACTTCTCCCTTCCAACAGGAGGTTAGGTCAGAGTTACCTAAAGACTGCAAGATACATGCTTTGGAACTGGATGCCGTATTGCTGTTTCTGTTGTAATTGTTTCAGTCCCTTTCTCCATCCAAGTAACAGTGATATATCTCTAACAACGTTTATTTAACTGGGTAACCTTTAGCTACCTTGAGTGTAAAAGGGCCTGCAAAAAAAAATTCTGTTGAACTTGGCTGTCTGCCAGAACTGTGGGCTGTCTGTGGGCAGTTCAGGCTAAGCCATTAGAACAGAAATGCATGAATGACATTCTTGTACAGAATGCTTTTATTATATTGTGTGCTTTTATTCCAACTTATCAAACCTAAGTGTCATCCCCTCTGAAATTTGAAAATGGGACAGCAATGGATTAATAGTAATATCCACACACTGTACTCTGTTGTTTATTATTATTTCCACCTTCAAGACATGCTTTAATTGAAGAATGCATCAGTTTCCCTTGCTCTTTCTTGCGAATCTCTGTCATTTGTCAAGTACAAAGTACTGACCTCAGCAGCTGTCACTACACCAAAAAAGTGTTGCTTGGAAGTTGCTTAAAAAATTGTGCTGAATTTGTAGCTTAAACTAAGCAAAATGAGAAAAGTGAGAAACTAAGAAAAATAAGGAGCACCTGATAACAGAAAAAGTTCAAATTTGAATATAGCAAGGGAGAGGGAGTACTTCCCAAATGGACCAAACCAAATTATTACTTGATGAGCACAATTCTCAACTCTCAGAAACTGTAAGCAAAGAAAATCACTGTGCTCAATTTACAGCACAGAGGAGGTTGCCAGATCTTTTAAAGAACATATTGTATCCTGAAATACATTCATTAAGTGTTAGATGTTATAGTTTTATGTCAGAAGAGAGTTGCTAGAGAGCTCAGAATGTCTGGTGCAATTAAATAGCTTTTGGATAAAGAGAATTAAGCAGAGAACAAACTGTCCAAAAACTTTAGAAAATAATTACAATAGTGCATTAGCATGATTGCAGTCTAGTGTCACAGTAATTTCACCACACAAAATCGTCCTCTGGCCTGCAAATTTTGGAGGATTTTTATTTAGAGAAAGTGGACAAACTAAGGGACAAAGAGCTGCAAACAAGTAAACTGGTAGGAAGTAGGCAGAAGAAATGAGTGTGAAATATGAGTTCTCTGTACTGAGTTGTTATCCTTCCCTAACAGAATGTTACAGAACAAAGTCTGATGGTTAACAATATGGCATCCTTATGAACCCTGCAATGTATCTGAATGGCTGATAGGAATAGCTCCACAGTAACTCACCGAATGTTAGAATTGAACAATAGGATGGATTACTATGGAGCCACCGGTGCTGGCCTTTCAGATACATTTGCAGTGTTCATGAGCATCGTGGCAAATTGGCCATTCGGCTGAATGGTGTATTTGGGAGAAAACGGTCTCATATTTTCTTGACTTTATTTAAGCTTTTTGCTCTATTATGCTGGGGTTTTCAGAGGTGTTTTTTTTTCTATAGACTAAACTTTAAGATTAATTCAGTAATCATGAAGTTTGTTTCATGCCAAATGTATACTTAGGTTTTAAGAATCAGATTTAGGGCTGAAATGATATTTTAAAATTATCAAGATTACTATTCATAAGGAAGATATGTACCTATGCTCTTCTTATAAGTATCTTGTGAATTGTCTGGCTTCTGTCTTGTTTTCAGAACCCTTTATGCTGTAAATGGAAATGTATTAAATTCTGCTCCAATTCAATCTCATATGGTTGGCTGGCTCACAGAAATTAGAGCAGGGAAAGACCTAGCCAGGCTTCATCTTCCTGGATGCTGGGCAGCATATTTTCTGGAGTGTCATCAGGTCTATTTTAAATCGACGCAGCTATCAGACTTGCAAATCTTCTCTTGGAAGATTCTTCTGCAATCCAATAAATCACAGTCTGACTTCTGCTGAAGAAATTGCTCCCCAAAGGAACTCTGCTTCATTTATTTTGGAACTATACCAAACTAATGGATTACTTGAAGAAAGGAAATGTTTGCCTTTAATGAAATGAAGTTGGTAAAGGTGCAAATGGCCTCCAAATATTTCAGCCTGGAGGCTTGACACATCTTTGTTAATTTAGTGTCCTTTCAGATATTTGACTGATCAGAAAGACTATTTTTATGAAGAATACAGAAAGAGAATTATTTTCACGTTTAATTCCGTATTTAATACCATGTTTAGAGCTGCAGTTATCTAACTTAGGTGTAAAAATAAGGATCTTCCTAGCTCTCCTTTTTCTTTGTATAGTTACATAGACCTCTTTCTTTAAGCAATTAAAATAATAAAGAACATTAAATGTCTTGTTCTCCTTCTGACAGAGGCTTTCTTTGGAAGCTGAAGGCTTTGTTCTTATCTCCTTTTATCTCCTTGCTTTCATCACTTTTAGGAATAATATAAGGACTATGTAATAGAAGAGGCCATCTATTAATACTTTTAAGATTCCTTTTGCCCTAAGATTGACTTCTATTATCATTTATTTATTTATTTATATTCCTGCATCTGATTTTTAAAACTCTCCTTTTTCTTGGCATCCTTTATTTTATTGCATTTTGTAAAGTGATAGTGCGCCTAAAATGTTTCAAAGTCATCTTTGCCTCTTTACCTAGATAGATGGTTCAGCATAATCTTCAGGCAGGGGAAAAAAATAGCTTATGACAGTTCTTTGGTTTAGGATTTAAATTGTTATTTCCATGTAATTTGGAAAGATAAAGGAAAAATTGCTACAATCTACACCTTGGAATAGGGGGCTAGGTTTTTAGAGTATGGATAGTTGAAGTATCCATATTCAAAGGAAGACTGTCTTCAGAATATTCAAGACATTCCACAGTTGAAACAGGCCTTGAATGCTGCTGATCTTCTGCTTCTAAAATTCATCTGATGAAGAAAACAGTTCATCTCTTTAATTGGAATTGCATGATGATCTGGTAGTGTAATATAATCACTCTGGTAAAGAAAGCATGAGGTCATAGTGGAAAGATTTTTGTCCCATCAAAAAACAGCAGGTTTTATTCTTCCTTTCATTTGTAAGAAAATAGTCATATGCAATACTCATTACAAGAATGGCTGTTCTATAACTATTGGTGGTCTTACAAAAGGAAGAAAAACAACAGAAAATTGCATCACATTTGAAGTATGTGTTACCTGATGAACTCTCTCATAGCTGAACCCTCTCACCAAGCTCCAGCTATTTTCCAAGTTGCAGATATAATTTTGAGTCAATTTTTTTGATCATCATGGGAAATCAATGGGAAAATTAATACAGTTGTATATATTATGCTATTACTGTAAGCACTTGATGAATCTCATCTCTTGTTTCAGATTTGTAACTATCCTAATATCTAGCAGTATTAGAGTTTAGGTAAAGTTTAATAGATAGATGTCTTGAGCAGGACTGAAGTAATGCTGCACAGCAGTAGTAGGTATGTTTTGCACTTGGCTAAGTCTGTACTCGTAGAAGGTTCACCAACATGATCCACAAGCTGAATGCCCCTTTAAGTCCCACTCTAGCTTCTTGATTCTCTGGCTGCATTCCTGGCCAGGAACCTTTCTCCTTCATCTCTGTCATACTTGCTTTGACTCCTTACTTTGATTTCTTGCTAGAGTTGGTAGTCTTGATTAAATTTAGAAAATGGTAGAAGATACTTTTCCATTTGCGTTCATTAATTCTGAAATTCTAGATGCTTTCTCCTATATATTCGAATCTACTTGCTCTCTTTCCTTTGAAGAGCAGTGCAACCACAACAGATTTCTGTGAACTAATAGCAAGGCCGGAGATAGCATGGGTTTTGCGCTCAGAAAAATTAGCATCCAAAATGCAAAGGTGCTTTTCTCAAGGTTTGTTGAGGCCTCAGACTGAGTGGGTCATACTGGTGTCTCTGGTCATCTGATAAAGGTGACCTCGTAGTCATGTAGCTCTAGAAAAAGAGCAGATACGTGCCGCATATCCAATCTTGACTGTTAACGGCAGGGTAAATATGCCAGTTTCACAGCAGGTGACTAAAGCCCCATTATTCACTCCATTAAATCTGTTCCTGGTGTTTATATATTTAGTCCTCATATAACTGGCCAGCCTTTCACTGGTCCTGTTGTCTCATCTTACAAACAGAGAATAGCCTTTATGAGGTTGAGCTGATAAAAACATGCTTTGGAGTATATTATATTTCTAAAGTACATCTTTACACCAGTTAGGGGTGTAGAGGTGGACAGATTGTGCCTCAGGAAATAAACCTGAAAGCACACCTTTGCATCTGTGTCTCACTAATTGCAGCAGGACCTGTGCAGTACAGTACAAAACATATTCTCTGTTTATCAACTGCTGTGAAAGACTAGGGATGCTGGTCTTTCACACAAAAAAATCTGTAAAGCAAGGATTAATAAGAATAAGGTGTTTCTATGTAGAAAGTTTGGGGCTAATGCATATTCCCACTTGTCCCCAGTGTACCAGAGGGACTACAAAATACTGTCAATTAGAAACTACTTGAACATGGTTTCAGCATGGTGACCACATGTCCTAGCTTGTAGGTTGAAGAATTTCCATAATACCTCTCTGATACTATGCTTTTGAAAAGGAATTTAAAAAGTCCATAGAGAAGATCTTCATTTGTTAGCCAGTAATCCGATTCCAGCATGGAAAGTGGCATTCCCCACTTCTTATCCATTCCTGTCCTTTCTGGCTGTGTGCCTGAGTATCATTGCAACCCAGACATACCACTATATTTGTGACAATATTTTGTATGTGTCAAGAAAGTTCCATTTTCTTTAATAGAAATGAGTGAAGCACAATACCCAAAAGTAAAGTATTTTCTGTGTTATTGTGCATGATGCAATAGATGCCTCCACATACTCATGCTGTTTTGTATGAGTGTTTTCTAGTTCTCATTCATAAATGTCTGGCTTTCAAACTATGCCTCTGGCAGATCTTAGCATAAATATAAATTTATTCACCACTTTCTTTTTTAATACTGACATACTTGGCACAGATATTTTTCCCTCTTTTTTTTTTTTCCAGTCAACATTTCTGTTTAGTTTATGGCCTCTGAAAAAGTTTTTGTAACCTGCTGTTGTAATTTTATTAGTTTCATAGCACAATTCAACACAGCCATTTGGCTTACCTTGAAGGAAGCCATACAACTGAGATTTGAAAAATAGTTACAGTACTGAGCAACACAGAGTTATATTTTAATTGTTAATTGGTCAAAATTAATGCTAGAATAAATACGTCCAGTTTTTATTAGACCGAATAGGTCTACAATGCTTACTAATAAAGGAATTTGTCTGGAAGTTATTAAAACAAACTCCTAATAGCATATTTACCTTTAAATCCAGCTAACGAAACTGTAATTCTCTCCAAAATGTCCATT